>NC_136490.1:161042914-161080414 GCF_053919585.1 Euprymna scolopes | reverse complement strand
GATGCTACATACAAATTCAATACATCTACCCTGATAGCTACTATCGTATATAGCTTACGACCACCATTTCTGCCACATTCACTCATGATAATAAAATGCTACATTACATCCGATAAGCAACACCATCACAATCGCCACATCTACAGAGGAAGAAGTTCCTATTTTTCTCTTAATATTTAGTGCTCCCACTGCTACCAGTTGAGACCGGGTCAAATTCTATATTTTCCTAAGATATTGTGCTTGCACTGCAATTAATTGGTCTTTACATACATACACATAACATACTCTTTCCATTTTTCGATTCACAAATAATAAAGTCTCCCCTGCCTTATTCTGTCCATTATGATTGTCTGAATTCTGACCATTCTTATATTCAGGATTAACGGCATCTGTATCATAAATTAACACTAACGTACCATTCAAATATAGTGTCGCAATGATACCTATTTTTACCCCTCTGGTTACATTGCTGCACTCTTTTTCTTGGATTATGCTGACAAAACACACCGGACCTTTAATACACAAAGTAAAAGACATTATTTCTTTCCATTTTTACATGAATTTTCCCCATTTACAAATACTGCTACACGGCGAAATTTGGATAGATGACGAACACATGAACACACGGACACAAAAACACCTCGGCTGTAGAGAACTAGATTTCTTTATTACATGTGCATCTTCCGCAAAATCTAATCAAGATTTTCGTAATCAGCATATTTGGAAACTTGTAAAAGTTGTCAATTTTAAAAAATTTGAGGAGGTGGGCCTCTCATAAAAAAAAAAAAAAAAAAAAAAAAAAACAGTAGGAAAAAAAGTAATTAATCAAAAATAGTAAAAGATAATGAATTTATTGGGGTAGGTATTTTTTGGGGTCGTTTTTGCAATGAGGTCTGTTCATTCGGTATAGGCTGACAGTTTTTGTCGAAAAAAAAAATAGTAAAAATTATGAATTGATTAGGGTAAGTTGTTTTTATGGTTGTTTTGGTTAATGCCTTCCATATGCTCAGTATAATCCAACTGCTTTCGTTGTTTGCCGGGCGTCACCAAGCACTGAATGAAACTTAGAGAAACGAGATGTAAACTGCAGAAGATATATATGAGAGAGAGAGAGAAAGACAGACAGACAGTTGGGAAGATTATATATATATATATTCTTCCATCTCTCAGGATATTTTTTTATAATAAAAAAAAAAAAAAAACATTTTGCAATGCTAATTCCTTATAAAAAAATTTAAATTTTGTCTTTTTTTTGGGGTGGGGGTCCATTTAAACAAACTGAGCCACAACAACGTATGACCGTGCACAGCTAGTATATATTTCCAAGGTTATTATCAGGGCGGCTGTTGTTGAGAATAAGTTCTCACAATCTTATTAACAGATAAGCATATCAAACAGACTCTGACAAATAAATGCAGTTGCAAGCCTTCTTATAGCAAAAACGTTTGAGACAGGGGAAGGGGGTAAAATCCTGGGAACTGGCAATTTAAAACCAGTTTGTTTTAGACTAACAGAGTTAGTCTTGGATGATTGTTTGCATTTATCACCTACAGGATGGAACGATAAAATTGTCGCCATAGAAAAAACTACACAATTCCATTTCTGTTTGATGAAAACCGGTTCTCTTTTGTTGCAGACCGTGTGCTAGTTGGCCAGTTGTGTACCAATCCCAAGAGTGATAGGAACGTTTTATCATGTCTGAAAGTGACACAATGTTCAACAAGCAAGATCGGAGATGCAACGCTGTACAACTCATGCTCTCTACCGATCCAAGTTATCACAACAAGACCATTGCCAGCACCCTCAAAATGCATTGCTGGATTGCCACAAATAAGACGTGCTCAGAGTGATAAAAACAAAGTTTCTGGCCACGGTTATGGTCTTTGGTGTGGTTTCAACAGAGTGCCACATCATGCCACCTCACATGTTCAAAGTCGGCTTGAAAGTCAACACCAAAGTGTACCTGGATGTGCTGAAGAGTGTGGTGATCCTCTGGTGCAATCAGGTGGCCATTGGAAGACCCTGGGTGTGGCAGCAAGACTCAATTCATTACACTATTATAAATTTTGAAAAAAAAATCACAAGTTCCTAGTTTCTACATACATTTTCTGCTTATTTCTGTATATCTTCTCTTGGCTGCAGTTATTTTACTCTTACAGCGATTTTTAACTTATTTAAATTTTTGTCTATTTGTATCTGACTTATGGCGGCTGAATCTTTGAAACCCTTTCTGTTTTTATGCAATGGTAGATGCATATATTGAAGTGAACCATTGGAGCTACAAGGTCTCAAAAGAATCTGTAATCTAACAGATCCCATCCTATCTACCAGGCTGTAGTCCCTGTCCCATCATCGAAATATTGCATCCCTGTGTGTGTTTTACAATTACTTTAATGAAATGTGTGCCAATGATCTTGCTGCTCTGGTGCCCCCTTGATGTAAAGACACCTGACACATTTAACAATCCATTCACTGTAGAGGTTCCCAGATTATTTTAATAGCTTCTTTCCTCAAACTGCTAGTCTTTGGTATTTCCTTTCTGCTCCCTTTTTCCTTCACATGCAATAATTTAAACATAATATAAACAAAAACATCACTGCTTCACTCTGCACTTAGGATGCCTTTTTTAATCCAACCCAAAATTCACGATAGTCTTTTTCATTTCATTTTCTGGGCAGGAGCTGCTCGGAAGGACTTATCCTGCCTTGATAGAGTTCAAAATAGACTTCGTAGCCTCGTAGAGGATGTCCTTTTATCTTCCCTGCAATCTCTTTCTCACAGAAGAGATGTGAGTTTGTCTCTGCTTTATCGTTATTTTTATGGCAAGTGCTCAACTGAGCTTCAATCTATGGTCCCACCTCACCAAACTTTCACAAGAAACACCCGGCTATGAACAAAGCTTCTTTCTTAGAACTGTACGCCTATCGAACTGTCTTTTTTTTTTTTTTTTTTTTTTTAAATTTTAACCCCAAACAAGGCACATTGCCACTTTGGTGTAGGGGGCTACTATCAGGGGCTCAGGGGCAACAACTACTGGGGTACTATGTAGGGAGTTGGGCAGCAAGATGTCGGTTCACATTACACTTGAACTTCTGCACATCAGTACAGTTGGGGAAGCAGGGACCTGGAAGAGAATTTCAAAGTCTAGCGGTTCTGGGGAAGAAACTACTGGGGTAGAAAGATCTTTTACATCTAGGGATCTCTACTGTGTGGGGGTGGGATTTAGCTGCCTGTCTGGTTTGTTGAGGGTGTTTACGTCATGGGGGCACAAGTGCTTGCAGTTCGTCAGAGCATTCACCATTAAAATACCTGTAGAACAGGCAGAGGGATGCAACATTTCGTTGATGGGACAGAGGCTGAAGCTTAGATGACAGTTCAGGACCTATCAGGTTTGTGACTCTCTTTTGAACCTTGTCTAGGAGCAAGAGACTAGTAGCAGATGCACTAGCCCAAATATGACAGCAATACTCCATACATGGGTGAATGGTGGCCTTATAGAGGTACAGGATACTTTTGGGTGTTAGTAGTTTTCTAGCATGGTAAAGAGAGCCTACCTTCTTTGCAGCGGCCCTGGCAATGCTTTCAATGTAATTGTTCTAACTCAGGTTTCATGTGAACGTTAGGCCAAGCAGTTTGAAAGATGTACTTTCAGATAAAGAGTCGTTGGCCATTGCTATTGGTGGTAGAGAAGGTTTCTTGTAATTATTGAAGGAAACCAGTTTAGTCTTGGTGGCATTGAACGTGACCATCCATTTTTGTCCCCATTCCACTACAGATTGGAGGTCATCCACTAGTGTTTCTTCCATTTCTTTTGATATGGGTTCATTTGTTTTCCTGTTGTGCCTGTTATAGAGTGTGATGTCATCAGCATATATACCCATCTCAGAGGCAATTTTGTCGGGGAGGTCATTTATGTATATTAGGAACAATAGAGGTCCAAGGATAGACCCTTGAGGCACTCCCGCATTTATATCATATTGTTTCGATGTACGACCGTCGAGGACAACGTGGATTTTTCTCTTACTTAAGAAGGATTTAATTATGTTAAGTATTCTAACAGTGATACCGTATGATCTGATTTTCCTGAAGAGACCCTCATGCCATACCCTCTCAAAAGCCTTAGATATATCTAGAGCTACCACTCTGCCCTCTCCGGCTTTGTCCAGTGGTATATACGTTCAGAGATTTTTCTTTCTTTCCAGCTGACTACAATATGGGTTGTCTTCAAGTATAATGTAAACAAGTTTTTAATGAGCCGTTACATATAAGTTAACAAATTTACTGAATTTCCATTACTAACGATTACTATATTGCCCAATTGTCTACTTTACACTTTTTAACTCGAGTGATCTCTTGGCCTTGATAAGTGGTGATGACTATGTAAAAAAAAAAAAAAAAAAAAAAATTTAAAAATAAATAAAAAATAAAATAAATAAATAAAATTCCTGATGTCACTTCTGGTAACCAGTTTCTGCTATCGAGCAGTCTGGACCTGAGACTCAGGGAGTGAGTCGTAACCTTACTTTGTCCTTCCATTTGAGCAGAGTCCCACTCAACCAATATACATTTTTGTATTTTTAGTTAATATATATTTTATTTCACTGTTTCCAAGCCTCCCAGTTCTTCTTTCTACATTAAGACCACAACACTAATATTTGTGCAAAATTTAAAAAAAAATTTAAAGCATGGTTATTAAGAAAAGTGCAAACAAACGAGTGGATGAACGATTTTGTGGTAATTTTAACCCTATGATGGCCCCTGGGAGGGCAATCACAGTTATCCAGGAAAATCCGTTCTAGCAAAAGTTTACTTTTACCATGACCAATGTTTGTGCAAAATTTCCAAAATATCCAACGTGCAGTTATTGAGGAAAGTGCAAACAAATGAACGAGAGTGAATTACTAAGTCTAATCTCCCCTTTGTCCGGGGGACGGGGAGTTCGCAAAAAATAATTTGACATATGATTATCAAAATCAACCCCAAAAATATGAACTTGTTTAATATTTTCAATATAAAAATGTTTTGGATTTGGTTTTTAGATCCACTCATTCAGAATTGAACATCTATAACCATTTATAAACAGTTTAAACATATTCATAAACTGCACATATTTTAAGCATTATTTTTGAAAAGAAGAAAGTATAACATATCAACAACGCTGATTACAATTTTTAATTCCTCTAGCTTTACAAAACAAAACAAAAAATGTACCAGTTTTGGTTTAAAAAAAAAAAACCATACCATCACAGGTCATTTGTTTCTTTGTGTTAGTGTGCCATGAATAAAACTATCAAACGCCTATGCAAAATTTAATAAATCTTTCCATGGTAAGTCTTTAAAATAACATCAGTTTGCTTTCTTAATTGGACAGATTAAAATAAAATAAGTCAAAGAAATCTAAAAATCAAATAATTCAATTTTACTAAATTATCAGCATTTATTACTTTATCTTGTTTAGTTCTTTAAATTTAACTGCAAAAAAAAAAAAAAAAAAAATCACAGTAATTTTGAATAATTAGCATTGAATAATGGCAGCAAAACTTTTGACGCAAACTAATTTATAATGCGAGATTGTAAAATAAATTCAATTACATAATTTTTACATTTGATTCAACAAGAAAATAAAAGAAAATCATTTGTATTCTAACCAAACAATTTGTTTTTTTTTTATAATCAATATAATTTCTTCACAATTGATGAGTAATATAAATGGTTTGCAAATCTGAATCTTGAATCATTTCTAAAAAAGTCACCAACAGTGAATATAAATAAATTTACAATTTTTGTCGAATCCAAATGAGAGACAAGAAAATTCAACAAAGTCATAATGGAGAAATGTACTCCTGCAAGCAAGCCATAGTTTAACTCCCCAACTCCTCGGTTGGGGTTCTGTGTCTTACTCAAGTGACACACAAGGAAATTCCTGCTGTTCAAGAAAACCTGATGGTTCTCATCATTTACAGTTTTGCTTTTCAATTTTATCTCAAGAAATTGAAATAGGATGACGGGAGGAGGTGATTAGGTGAAAGAAGGAGAGGAAGTTGATGAGTTTAGTCAGATATCATAAAATGTCTACAGTTCTCACCGTCTTAGTTTGATTTATTTTATGCATATCAAATATTTAAGAATATAAGAATTAGTCAAGAGTTTTTTTGTTTTTTTAAAAAAATAAATAACATGAAATAATCGAATGCTAGTATACATCATTATGCCATATTGGTTTGAAATCATTACATTCAGAATATGAAGAAACATGCTTTTAACACCTTCCTCAAAAAAGAACATGTAAGAACTGGAAATTAAATGTTATCCATTTATTTACACAACAGAATATTTTCTTTTTTAGTGTACAACATCTTTCCTTTAAAACTTTTCTATCTCAGAATGTCACAACTGGTTCAATAGAAAGGAAGAAAAAAAAAAAAAAGAGAGCTGACTTAATTTCAGTGTTTTAAAACAACAATCAGTAAGAATTAACAACAAAAAAAAGTTTTCATTTACAAGAATTTCTTCTTTGGTACAAAAAAAAATGAAAGTAATTTTTAACATTTTTAGGATTATAAGTTTAATATTTTGTTGTGTTCTTACAAATAATTATTCTTGTTTAGTATTAGTTACCTCTTAATTTGTCTCTATTTTGCATATATATATATATATATATATATATATATATATATATATATATATATATAAAAAGTGACAGCAGGAAGGTGAAAGCAAAATTTTTTTTAAAAAAGAAAAAATGCTGCGTGCTGGGTGTGAACTTGCATAACCTAAGTTAGTAAGCAAACGTGTGGAGATCGGGTTACCAATTTGTAGAGAACGTGTTTAATATTTCATAGAGGCTGTTACGTTGTAGGTCGCCACTTGTTGAGATATGCATTTTGAGTGTTCCAAAAAAAAAAAAAAAAACCATCAACAATAAAGACCAAGTCTACCAAGTAAATTTAAAGAACAACATTAAAAGGGAGAACGTTAACACCAAGTTACAATATATACAAATAAGATGTTTTATTAAACTTGAAATATGTAAGAGTGTTTTGTGTACACGCGTGTGCATGTATATGTAAACGAACAAGCATGCATGAAGTTAAAAGTGTTGCATTCATAAGTTCATTGTGTATACGTGTATGAAGTTAGAATCTTCATTGTGTATACGTGTATGAAGTTAGAATCTTCATTGTGTATACGTGTATGAAGTTAGAATCTTCATTGTGTATACGTGTATGAAGTTAGAATCTTCATTGTGTATACGTGTATGAAGTTAGAATCTTCATTGTGTATACGTGTATGAAGTTAGAATCTTCATTGTGTATACGTGTATGAAGTTAGAATCTTCATTGTGTATACGTGTATGAAGTTAGAATCTTCATTGTGTATACGTGTATGAAGTTAGAATCTTCATTGTGTATACGTGTATGAAGTTAGAATCTTCATTGTGTATACGTGTATGAAGTTAGAATCTTCATTGTGTATACGTGTATGAAGTTAGAATCTTCATTGTGTATACGTGTATGAAGTTAGAATCTTCATTGTGTATACGTGTATGAAGTTAGAATCTTCATTGTGTATACGTGTATGAAGTTAGAATCTTCATTGTGTATACGTGTATGAAGTTAGAATCTTCATTGTGTATACGTGTATGAAGTTAGAATCTTCATTGTGTATACGTGTATGAAGTTAGAATCTTCATTGTGTATACGTGTATGAAGTTAGAATCTTCATTGTGTATACGTGTATGAAGTTAGAATCTTCATTGTGTATACGTGTATGAAGTTAGAATCTTCATTGTGTATACGTGTATGAAGTTAGAATCTTCATTGTGTATACGTGTATGAAGTTAGAATCTTCATTGTGTATACGTGTATGAAGTTAGAATCTTCATTGTGTATACGTGTATGAAGTTAGAATCTTCATTGTGTATACGTGTATGAAGTTAGAATCTTCATTGTGTATACGTGTATGAAGTTAGAATCTTCATTGTGTATACGTGTATGAAGTTAGAATCTTCATTGTGTATACGTGTATGAAGTTAGAATCTTCATTGTGTATACGTGTATGAAGTTAGAATCTTCATTGTGTATACGTGTATGAAGTTAGAATCTTCATTGTGTATACGTGTATGAAGTTAGAATCTTCATTGTGTATACGTGTATGAAGTTAGAATCTTCATTGTGTATACGTGTATGAAGTTAGAATCTTCATTGTGTATACGTGTATGAAGTTAGAATCTTCATTGTGTATACGTGTATGAAGTTAGAATCTTCATTGTGTATACGTGTATGAAGTTAGAATCTTCATTGTGTATACGTGTATGAAGTTAGAATCTTCATTGTGTATACGTGTATGAAGTTAGAATCTTCATTGTGTATACGTGTATGAAGTTAGAATCTTCATTGTGTATACGTGTATGAAGTTAGAATCTTCATTGTGTATACGTGTATGAAGTTAGAATCTTCATTGTGTATACGTGTATGAAGTTAGAATCTTCATTGTGTATACGTGTATGAAGTTAGAATCTTCATTGTGTATACGTGTATGAAGTTAGAATCTTCATTGTGTATACGTGTATGAAGTTAGAATCTTCATTGTGTATACGTGTATGAAGTTAGAATCTTCATTGTGTATACGTGTATGAAGTTAGAATCTTCATTGTGTATACGTGTATGAAGTTAGAATCTTCATTGTGTATACGTGTATGAAGTTAGAATCTTCATTGTGTATACGTGTATGAAGTTAGAATCTTCATTGTGTATACGTGTATGAAGTTAGAATCTTCATTGTGTATACGTGTATGAAGTTAGAATCTTCATTGTGTATACGTGTATGAAGTTAGAATCTTCATTGTGTATACGTGTATGAAGTTAGAATCTTCATTGTGTATACGTGTATGAAGTTAGAATCTTCATTGTGTATACGTGTATGAAGTTAGAATCTTCATTGTGTATACGTGTATGAAGTTAGAATCTTCATTGTGTATACGTGTATGAAGTTAGAATCTTCATTGTGTATACGTGTATGAAGTTAGAATCTTCATTGTGTATACGTGTATGAAGTTAGAATCTTCATTGTGTATACGTGTATGAAGTTAGAATCTTCATTGTGTATACGTGTATGAAGTTAGAATCTTCATTGTGTATACGTGTATGAAGTTAGAATCTTCATTGTGTATACGTGTATGAAGTTAGAATCTTCATTGTGTATACGTGTATGAAGTTAGAATCTTCATTGTGTATACGTGTATGAAGTTAGAATCTTCATTGTGTATACGTGTATGAAGTTAGAATCTTCATTGTGTATACGTGTATGAAGTTAGAATCTTCATTGTGTATACGTGTATGAAGTTAGAATCTTCATTGTGTATACGTGTATGAAGTTAGAATCTTCATTGTGTATACGTGTATGAAGTTAGAATCTTCATTGTGTATACGTGTATGAAGTTAGAATCTTCATTGTGTATACGTGTATGAAGTTAGAATCTTCACTTTGTATACGTGTATGAAGTTAGAATCTTCACTGTGTATACGTGTATGAAGTTAGAATCTTCACTGTGTATACGTGTATGAAGTTAGAATCTTCACTGTGTATACGTGTATGAAGTTAGAATCTTCACTGTGTATACGTGTATTAAGTTAGAATCTTCACTGTGTATACGTGTATTAAGTTAGAATCTTCATTGTGTATACGAGTATGAAGTTAGAATCTTCATTGTGTATACGAGTATGAAGTTAGAATCTTCATTGTGTATACGTGTATGAAGTTAGAATCTTCATTGCGTATACGTGTATGAAGTTAGAATCTTCATTGCGTATACGTGTATGAAGTTAGAATCTTCATTGCGTATACGTGTATGAAGTTAGAATCTTCATTGCGTATACGTGTATGAAGTTAGAATCTTCATTGCGTATACGAGTATGAAGTTAGAATCTTCATTGTGTATACGAGTATGAAGTTAGAATCTTCATTGTGTATACGTGTATGAAGTTAGAATCTTCATTGTGTATACGTGTATGAAGTTAGAATCTTCATTGTGTATACGTGTATGAAGTTAGAATCTTCATTGTGTATACGTGTATGAAGTTAGAATCTTCATTGTGTATATGTGTATGAAGTTAGAATCTTCATTGTGTATACGTGTATGAAGTTAGAATCTTCATTGCATATGTGAGTTCATTGTGCATATATATATTATTCCTTACTTGGAGTTCATTTTTGAGATGAGCATTATATATTAATTTATTTTTATTTCGGACTATTATTGTCATCTTTATTAGTTGTTGTTTTTTTTTTTTTTTTAATCTTTTATTGGCTTTTGTTTATTCACAACGTTTCGGCCAACTATTCCTCTGGCCTTCGTCAAGTGGTAACCGCGACGGATAGGAACTTCGAATCTCCTAACTGCATTCTCAGCCATCACTGCCATCCGTAGTTGTTGTCGTCTCACCACATTTTGACCAATTAACCTCTGGCACGCTTTGGGTGGGATTGAAACCGCTATCTTCAGACAATGCTCATCTGGAACTGTAGAGATTCAACGTCTCTATCAACTGCGCCTTCGGGGTTTCAATCCCACCCAAAGCGTGCCAGAGGTTAATTGGTCAAAATGTGGTGAGACGACAATAACTACGGATGGCAGTGATGGCTGAGAATGCAGTTAGGAGATTCGAAGTTCCTATCCGTCGCGGTTACCACCTGACGAAGGCCAGAGGATAGTTGGCTGAAACGTTGTGAATAAACAAAAACCAATAAAAGATTAAAAAAAAAAAAAACTAATAAAGATGACAATAATAGTCTGAAATAAAAATAAATTTTCATTGTGCATATGTAATATCGTCTTACCTTGAAACGATAGCGCCCTGTCAAAACGTGTGCATAATGTATGTGCATTCACATGGACGATTCGAGAAAGAGAGATACGTATATAATGGAAGTGGGTAAAAAAAGATACGAAACAGGAAGTAGAAAATGCCACCTGTTGGACATATTAGAAATTACAACAAGGGCAGATAACCGGTGCATAATTGAGATACATTTGTGTGTGTGCGATATATCTAATAGCATATCAGTTCAAAAAGGCATCTTCCCATTAACGTGTTATTGATGGGTCCATGAGGACACAGATGTTATCATGCTGCAAAATTAGCCTTTTAAAACGGAAGAATGGTTCGTGCATGCACGGTTTGCAAACAGTGCCAAAGGCAAGGTTTTTATCTAACCCCACCTCTCGTCAAACAAAACGATATTTCTACACAAAATAGTTGTCAATTTTTTTCTAATTTTTTTATATTATGTGTCCGAAAGATAGCTCTTTCTAACAGTGTCATGTTTGTGCTGCTTGATGCGGATGACAAAAGTTATTAGCAGACATACAAACACACAGACAACTGTCTTTTATATAATAGAAGATTTTATATATATATATATATATATATATATATATATATATATATATATATATAAAACTCAATGTATATGTGTGTGAATATAGAAAAAGTTAAAGAATCCACATAAAATCTAAGAGTGCATTCTTATGTAAAATAAGCAGGGAAGCTAATGGAGGTATTTTTCAAAGTTCAATTTTGTAAAGTTGAAATGTTTAACATATTTTTTCTCTAACAAATTACTTTCCAAAACATTAAGTATGTGCAAAATGAATGACTGATCCCCAAAATATAAACATTTTGGCCCCTCCTTACACTTAAAAAGTTGTTAAAATTCAGGAAATCAACCAATTTTACAGAAAGTTTCAGTATTATTATTAATTAACGATCACAGAATATAATGAACCATTTCTTTTTTAAAATCTTAGTAAAAATGTACTATTTAATGTAAACAAAAAAATATCTTCACTTAAGTTATAGCTTTAAGTATTAAAAAAAAAAAAAAAAAAAAAGATTTAATTTATTCTGGATTTTTTTTAAATGAAAATAAAACATTGTAGATGTTAACAATTATAAATAAAATATTTCATTAACATTATGATAAAAGCCCCCTAAAGTCTGTGGTAATAAAATCAATATAATTTAAAAAAAAAAAAAAATTATTTTTCAAACTAATAATATTATCATTGAATTTAAAAAAAATTTTTTTTAACATAGGAATCACCACTTATCAAGGCTCAGAGACAACTCGAGGATAAGGGTTAAGACTGTACAGTAGTCAATTGGACAATATTGTAATCGTTAGTAATGGAAATTCGGTAAATTTGTTAACTTAAGTGGAACGGCTCATCAAGAACTTGTTTACTTGGACTTAACAACAATCAAATTGTAGTCTGATGGAAAGAAGGAAAACGGAAGACAGTTCCACAGGCGTGCATTTCTAAGAAAGAAACTTTGTTCATGGAATCTACATTAAGGTTTACGCACAGATAAAAGTAGGGGGAATTATTGATGGTGCTTTCAGCTAGAAGAGTGTTACTTGTGAAAGTTTGGTGAGGTGGGACCATAGATTGAAGCTCAGTTGAGCACTTGCCATAAAAATAAAGATAAAGCAGAGACAAACTCGCAACATCTCTTCTGTGAGAGATTGCAGGGAAGAGAAAAAGACATCTCTACGAGGTTACGAAATCTATTTTGAACTCTATCAAGGCAGGATAAGTCCTTTCTAGCAGCTCCTGCCCAGATGTGGCAACAGTACTCCATCTTTGGCTGTACCTGGCTCTTATATAGATAGAGAATTACATCAGCAGTGAGATATTTACTGGGTTGATAGAAGGATTGCACCATTTTTCCAGCGGCCTTGGCAACAGATTTGATGTACGTGTTCCATTTCAGATCAGGAGTAAAATTCAAGCCCAGAAGCTTGTCAAAACTTGATGCCTCCCCAAGATGAGAGCCATTCATTTCAATTGATGCCAGATGGGCATCAGAGCGTTGATGATGTAAAGATAAAAGCTTGGTTTTAGATGCATTAAAAGTAACAAGCTACTCCTTTCCTCATTGTACCACGTGCTTAAGATCAGAGGAGAGAGAATCGGAGAAAACTTGGTCGTTTACGATCTTAGATGTGCTACCATAGATGGTAGTGTCAGCAGCATAAATGTCTATGAATGATGTAAGGATGTGATTTGGAAGATCATTAATGTAGATAAGGAAGAGAGTTGGGCCCAGGATGGACCCCTGAGGAACTCCAGCATTAATACTGAGAGCTTCTGATTTCTGTCCATCAACCACTACTCTTATGAACCTATCAGAAATAAATGATTTAATAATTAAGACATTTCCAGCTATACCATAGCTGGAGATCTTGTGAAATAGACCTTTATACCATACACTATCAAAGGCTTTTGATATGTCAAGAGCAATTGCCCTAGAAAGAATACAGCTTTGTATATTGAATATTTTCACCAAAGTGATTTTGATGGTAACAGTTTTTGTGAAAATTTTAAATCTAATATTCTAGCATTTCCCTTGTACACATGAACATTAGCGCAAGAATTTTTTTTATAATCTTGAAAATAAATAGGAAGAAATGTAGATCCTGGGTCAGTAAGAAAAAAATAATTAAAAATTAGTACAATTTCTACTAACGATTAGTTTGAGGAAGTATGGGTGGACAGAAAGTTAAAAAAAACAAAACAAAAAAAAAACAATTTATAACTTTCACAAGTACAAAATCATTTTCTTTCAAATTCTATTTAATCATTAATAAAGAATTGTTTTAGCTTATTTTTTTAGTGAATAATAAAATTTAAGAGTAATGCAATTACTAAAACTGACTTTTTAAACAATATTTGACAAAGTTTTATTTCAAAGTCTAAGGAAAAACATTGGTAAACAATCATCAATAATTTTAGAGCATTATTCAATTAAAAAACAAAGCAAATTAAATATAAAACTTTTTTTTAGATAAAAATAAATTCTTGTGTACATTAAAAGATATTCTAATAAAATAAGCTTTTCCTGTTTTATTACAATGAAATTAAATCATTACACTTCCTGTGATCCATACTTTTGTGGAAATCAGCAAGATTGGTTTACATTTTAGCAAGACGTTTTTTTATACCGTAAAATCGCTTTTTTTCCTGCAATTTTTAGTTAAAAAAATAATGTGCATTTCCTTTAATTCAATCTTTTAAGATTTTAATTTACTAATTATTGTTGAAATAGTTAAGAGAAAACTCAATTATTTTTCCAGAAAATTTTAAAGTTGATTTATTCAGACTTGAAATTCAAACAAATTTTTATGTCTTTTTTTTTTTTTATGTTTTTTAAATTTTTCACCATAATTTTTTTCTTTTTAAAGATTAACTTTGGTCTATTATCTTTCAAACATAATGAAAATTTAGACAAACTTAAAAAAAAAAAGGGTTATGATAAACCTCATAGGCGTCAGTTTTATTTTGGACATTTTTGCCCATACTTACAGAACATTCATTAACGTCTTATTGAATCCTAATTAGCAGCCATTCAGATTTAAAGTTAGCAGTAAACTTTTTTTGTAGTTAGCAGCCATAACAAATTACAAATGGATGATAATTTTATGTTAGATTTATATAACCCTAACTAGCAGCCACTCAGACTTAGGGTTAGTGGTAACATTTTTTTTTAAGTTAACTGTTCAAAAAAGCTTTCATTGCCAGGGAATGGGAAATCCTGGTTTATTAAATTTATGTACGAAACTGATCCCCATTCTAAATTCTAAAATAACAAAATAATCACCTAAAAAAGTAGCATCTTGTTTTTGGTGATGGTTGGATGGTTCAGCAGAGCGTGTTAATTTATAAATATGCAAAAAAAAACATTTTGGTTTTATTTTTTATGTAAAGGAAACAGATTACGGCATCATATAATAGGTTATACAAAAACCCTAATCAACCGAAACGAAATTGCAATAAAGTTTAAAAGTATGTTTTACAGATTGATATTTTATCAAATTAATGGTTCGTTTTATGAATTACAAACCATTTTTAAAGTTGGTAAATATTTGTTGCATATTTATTTCAATAGCTTTTTAGTGATTTATCAAATATTAAGAACACAACATTGTTGGTATAAACTCATTAAAATCTAATAAATTTTAAGATTTCATGACATCTTAGTAGTAGTAGTAGCAGCGGCAGCATCATTCGCTTTCAAACATTGCAAGTTGATCACTGATCCAAATTCCTTCTTCTGTTCATCCCATGAGAACCTCTGACGGAATTATTTTTGTAGAGATCTCACTTTTTCTTGTATGGCTTCTCGATGAAATCATCAACAACATAAAAAAAGGGGTGGGTGCATGAAGAAGGAGAGGGAAGGGTGAGGAGTGCAGAAAGTATCAATTTCATTTTGTTCTTTTTCCATTGTATTAGATTTCAAGGATTTTTGCTAAGAGCTACTTTCCTTCATTCACTCAAATTAAGAAACCATTTTGACTGTTCACCTTCTTTTGTCGCAGATCCTACCAACTTACAATTTGGATGGATTTGAAAACGGTATATCAACAGTGATAGATTATTTAATAAGGATTTAAAACAAACAAATTAATAAACATGATTTAATATCGGACGAGAGGAAATGTCTTTATTACATTTTAAAAACTACATAAGCTAATGTACAAAAATATTGTAGATTATCTTCAATAAGTGAATATGAACTTTTGGAACTTTTAAACAAAAATATATATTCAAAGTAAAAGCAACCATTTTTTTTGTATAATAAAAAAAATCTATGCTCATATGATGAGAATTTGTACAAATGGAATTTTCTAAATTTATTGAATATTAGCATTGCCCGGTGGAAGCCCGCCCCATCCCACCTATATATATAAAAAAAAGTTTTTTCCCAATCTAGTGTGTCCCCTGTGGGAGAACTGTATTTTCCCCACATCTAAAACGAACCTTGTGTCTATGTCTGTCCTCTGCCGTTAAGTAATAATTTTTATTATTATTTTTATTATTATTAATTTTTTGCAATAAACAGCTATTTAAATTATACGAAATTTAGTTTCATTTTGGCAAAACCTTCAAAATAGACTCTCGAGTTTTTTTTTTTTTTTTTTTTTTTTACATAGGCATCACCACATTATCAAGGCCAGGAGGCAACTCGAGAATAAGGGTTAAAGAGTGTACAGTAGAAATTGGACATTATATAGTAATCATTAGTAATGAAAATTTGGTAAATTTGATAACTTACATGGAACGGCTCATCAAGAACTTATTTACTTTAGACTTGAACACAACCATATTGTAGTCAGCCGGAAAGCAGGAAAACGGAAGACACTTCCACAGGCGTGCAGTTCTAAGAAAGAAGCTTTGTTCATGGAATCTACGATTAGGTTCAACTGAGCTTCAATCTATGGTCCCCCCTCGCCAAACTTTCACAAGAAACACTCGTCTAGCTGTAAACACTATCAATAATTTCCCCCACTCTTTATCTGTGCCTAAACCTAAACGTAGATTCCATGAACAAAGCTTCTTTCTTAGAACTGCACGCCTGTGGAATTGTCTTCCGTTTTCCTGCTTTCCGGCTGACTACAATATGGTTGTGTTCAAGTCTAAGGTAAATAAGTTCTTGATGAGCCGTTCCATATAAGTTATTAAATTTACCAAATTTTCATTACTAATGATTACTATATTGACCAACTTCTACTGTACACTCTTTAACCCTTATCCTTGAGTGGCCTCTGGGCCTTGATAATGTGGTGATGCCTTTGTAAAAAAAAAAAAAAAAAAAAAAAAAAAAAAAAAAAAAAAAAAAAAAAAAAAAAAAAGGTTTAGGCACAGATAAAGAGTGGGGGGAATTATTGATAGTGTATACAGCTAGACGAGTGTTTCTTGTGAAAGTTTGGCGAGGGGGGACCATAGATTGAAGCTCAGTTGAACACTTTCCATGAAAATAACGATACATCAGAGACAAACTCGCAACATCTCTTCTGTGAGATAGAGGTTGCAAGGAGGAGAAAAGGACATCTCCTACGAGGCTACGAAGTCTATTTTGAACTCTATCAAGGCAGTACAAGTCCTTTCTAGCAGCTCCTGCCCAGATGTGGCAACAGTATTCCATCCTTGGACGTACCTGGCTCTTATATAGAGAATAGCATCAGCAGTGAGATATTTACCGGATCGATAGAAAGATCCCACCATTTTTCCAGCGGCCTTGGCAACAGATTTGATGTACGTGTTCCATTTAAGATCAGGAGTAATGGTCAAGCCCAGAAGCTTGTCAAAACTTGAGGCCTCCTTCATTTCAATTGATGCCAAATGTGGATTAGAATGTTGATGATGTAAAGCGAGAAGCTTGGTTTTAGATGCATTAAAAGTAACTAGCCACTCCTTTCCCCATTGTACTACGTGCTAAGATCAGAGGAGAGAGAATTGGAGAGAACTTGGTCGTTTACTGTCTTAGATGTGCTACCATAAATGGGAGTGTCATCAGCATAAATGTCTACAAATGATGTAAGGATGTGATTTGGAAGATCATTAATGTAGATCAGGAAAAGAGTTGGGCCCAGGATGGACCCCTGAGGGTCACCGGCATTAATACTGTGAGCTTCTGATTTTTGCCCCTCAACTACTACTCTTATGACTCTCGAGTTGTATAAACTTGAAAGAAAAAGTATTTGTGCACACACACACACACTTGCACACACAAACCCACACACACAAAGAAGCACTGTCGTATTTAAATTAAAAATATTAAAAACTCACGCACGCACACACACATGCAAACACACACAAAGAAAGACACACGGGTATAAAAAAAAACACTGTCATATTAAATACACACACACACATACACACACACACAAAACACCGTCTAAATAAAACCAAAAATCCCCTAATTTAAAAAAAATACTAAAATGAGTACGAGTATAAAAAAGAAACACTGTCGTAAGAAAAAGAAAATTTCGCTAATGTAAAAAAAAAAAAAAAAAAAAAAACAACTTGTTCATTGCAGTTTATACAAATGGTTTTAGCAAAAACAGTAACTGTGATGTATGTTTGCAACCCCACCCCCATACACACACGAGTATTAAAAAAAAAGCAAAGAAAACGTCCCTAATGAAAAAAATTCATTTTAAAATAAGTAGTTGTTTGTTGAAGTTTATATGAATGCGTGCTGCAGAGTGAGCGGACATATTGTTTTAAGGTTGAAGTGTTCGCTTTTTGGAAGAATGAGTGTATTCCAGAATAATAGAATGTTATGTTGTCAGCCGGAAATCTTAGCAGGGAGAAATCGTTATTTTCGAATAGGGAAGTGTAAGGGTAGTTGTATATGTACAAGTTTGTGTTCCACATAATAAGGGTGCCAGGGCAAGATAGGTTACTGATCTTGACTGGTAGTAGTGAGAGTACTTTTGAGTTAGAGGGGAAAATATGAACTACTTCCTCTAAACAATAAGGTGATCGTGATGATGGCGCTCGTAGGAAGTATTGTAGGATTTTAATATGCTGAATAAATGTGTATGTAATGGCGTTCAAAAGTTAGATAATCTGGTGGATAATAGTTTAGACATAATAAATTAGTATGTGGCATCTGTTCGTACAAACCTATGATAATTTTGTCCAGAGGGGAATTTCTGCAATCAATATATAATATACAGGACTAGTGCATCTGTGTTGCCTGTCGAAAATGACAGTAAATTATTTAAATCGTTATGTTGTCTAAATTGTTACAAAGATATATATATTTATATACTTACTATTGAGATAGAAAAAGTGTGTTTACACTTATATAATTGCATTTGAAAATAAAACATCAAACTTGTCACTTGAAATCCTACCAAACATTTTAAAAACACACACTCATATTACATATTAGTGGCCTAGTAATGTTCCAGGGGAGATAACCAAAGCAGCAAAATATATACACAAATATATACAAATGTAGGCAAATTTGGGTATATTTTATTGGTTTGAACATATGGATTCTTTTTTACCAATTGTTATAAAATTTTAACCATATAATAGTATTATAATCTTCAAAAGGCCTGCAAATTTTCATGTTTCGCTCCATAGAACCAAAGATATGAGCATTTTAATATTCAATTTGGCTATCAGTATATACACACACACACACACCACCACCACTATTTCATCAATTTTATAAGTTCCAAATCTCAGCGACTATTGAGCAGAATTTAACAAATGAAGGCTCATTGGAAAGGTAATGACCTGAATTGTGTAGTAGGCTATGTGACATTTTCCCTTAAGGTTACACATTTAGGGGATCATCCATCATCCAGAGCCTATTTTTGGCACTTTTTTTACAATCATAAAATGTTTAAATCAGTCATTTGTTTTCCTAATTTTGCGTATGAATTAAAAAATATCTGATATTTCTCCAAAACCTCTAGTCTTTATGGAGGGGAGACAAACTTGCTGCTATGGTTTCAAATTATCTGAAATAACGGCAAGTAGAGACTTGATTCCAAATATTTCTCATGTTATATCTCCCCTTTTTGGTTTTCATACATAAATTAAATTTCACAATGTATAAAGATTATTTGATACTGGAGATATTCATAAGCATATCCTATTTCTAAAAGATGGGGGATATAACAAGTGAGAAATATTTGGATTCAAGTCACCTCAGTGCTGTTATTTCAGATCATTTGAAACCATAGCAGCAATTATAGTCTCTCCATCAAGGCCAGAGATTTTGGAAAAATTATATATATATATATATATATATATATATATATATATATATATACTAGCATGGGTGTCCAGCGTTGCCCGGGTGTTTGGAGGTGTATGCTGAGCAAAAAAAAAAAGTCAATTTTTTTTTTAACTTTGACCCCTATTATGACCCCTTAAAATTTATTTTGGGCTCTAATAGAGTTATTAAGTTAGATCCATGTCCAAGGAACCTATATCTAAAATTTAAAGTATTTAGACCCCAAATTGTCGAAGGAGTTTGGTAGAGTTCTCAAAGGTCAAATCGTTGAACTTTGACCCCTTAACAGCCAAATTTCTGGCCGAAACCTGATCACATAAATTTCCCCAAATCTCAGTACTCTGTATATCAAATTTCGAGTCTGTAGACTGAAAATTAACAGAGTTATTGCGAAGGAAAATGTACACAGACACACAGACTCGTTCACTTTATATAAGTGCCACATTGGTCATAATGGAAGTATGAATATTACCCCATGAGTTACTTAAATCCAGGATTTCATAACTTGCAAAAAGTATCAGAATAAGATATGTTGTATCTAAAGAAACAAAACCATTACAGCTATTGGTTTAGAGAATGTTAACACCATTTTGGCTATTTGTATATTGTGAATGAATTTTATCAAAAAATTCACACAAGAACTACAATTATCAATGAAATAATACAAAAGTGAAAACAATACAAAATATAAATAATCTATATTATTAAAGCCAAACTTTTTACAAGAAACTTTGCAGCAAATTCTACCCTTTGTGATTAGGGCTGCCGTACTCCCATATTTCCTTCTGTGACTGAAAACACTGTGCAGCATGCATATATCTGTATGTGATGTTGGCAAACTTATGAAAACCTTGATTCCAGTAAAGAAACTGGTCTTGATAACATTTCAATCATAGTGATTAAGAAGCTTCAACCAGAACTAGCTCCCATACTTACAAAGCTGTTTAAATGTTGCCTTAAGGAGAATTGCTTCTCAACACCTTGGAAAACTTCATTAAGCTGCCTTGTATTTTCTGAAGATCGGCCATTTGCCTCTCAGTACAAACAACTCAGTCTTCTTGCATCATGAGTAAGTTGCTGGAATCTGTGATAAACAGAGTAGTGATTAACCACCTCAGCAAAAATAACCTACTCAGTAACATGCAATATGGTTTCCATTCTGCTAGATCTACAGCTGATGTGCTAACTGTGATATCAGGATTAGTGAATCTCTTGATGGGGGCTTTATTTCTAGAGCAATTACTCTTGACATATCGAAGGCTTCTGATAGGGTATGACACAAATGTCTACTTCAAGATTTCCAGCTGCAAAATATCTGGAAATGTCCTCTCAACTATTAAATCCTTTCTCTCTGATAGGTTAATAAGAGTAGTCATTGATGGGCAGAAATCAGAAGCTTACAGTGTCAACACTGGCAGCCTTTGGACTTCTTGATCTTCACTGATGATCTCCCAACTTACATACTTAGATCATTCATAGAGATTTATGCAGACAACATTGCCATCTATGGCAGCACTTCAAAAGGCGGCAATGACCAAGATCTTTCCAACTCTTTTCTGACCCTGAGCATGTGGTGCAATGAGAAAAAGATGGCTGGTTAATTTTAATACATCTAAAACCAAGCTCCTCTCTTTCCACAATCAATGCTCTACCAGGCCTCAATTGAGATCTCTCATCTTGGGAAGCACCATGTTTTGACAAGCTTCTGAGATTGACCTTCACTTCTAATTTGAAATGGAATGTATACATCAAGTTCATTGCCAAGGCTCCCAGAAAAATGGTTGGATCATTCTACCTCTCCAGTAGGTATCTCACTCCCGATGCAATCTGCTATCTGTATAAGAACCAAATACATCATAAGATGGAGCATTGTCACATGTGAGGAGGAGCTGCTCAGAGCACCTTTTCTTGCTTCAACAGGGTACAAAACCGACTTGGAAATTTGGTAGGCGATGTCCTTTTCTCCTCTGCTGCCTCTTTCTTATAGAAGAGATGTTGCAAATCTCTTTCTGCTCTGTCGTTATTTTCATGGCAGGTGTTTGACCGAACTTTACTCTGTGGTTCCCTCCAGTAAGTCTTTCACAACAAACACTCAACGCACTACAACAACTATCAGCAATTTCCCTTACTTTCTATCTGTGAATAAATCTATGTGAAAATTCTATAAGCAGAATTTTTCTTCCTAGAACTCCTCGTCTGTGGAATACAATACCATGGAGCTGCTTCTCAACCGATTATAACATGGTTGTTTTCAAGTCTAATGTGAATGGGTTATTGAGCCATTCTCTAAGAAAAATTAACTCATAAAATTTCTAACATGGTATCCATTAACTCTTATCCTTGAGTGGTGTTAAGGCCTTGATAAATAGTGACATCTCTATATATATTTCAGGGGTGTTTCCCTTAGAATAGACTGCTTTTCAGGCTGATGAGCTTCAACTACCCAGGTTTAGAGTCAGAGTTGTTTTTCCTTTTCCTGGATTAATTGCCTACCAATGCTTATGAGTACAGTCTACTAGCTATTTATTACATGGGAGCCTATTTGTGGACATCAGGAAATATACACATGTCACGATACACACATACATATTTATATGTGTACACACAACAATTCCTTCATCTTGACAGATGCTAGCCATCTCAATGCCCATCACAACACTCACTGTAGTTGCTGTATAAATTGTCAGTGATACTCAAACAATGTCCATGGGTTTGAAGGTGACTTTACAGGCCAGCAGCTGATTTGCATGTTTTGACACACACAAGTTACAAAGTCAAGCGTTGACACAGGGTTCACTTAATTTGTGGAGTAGTCTATTTATGAGCAATCAAATGTTCCTGTAGTTCAGCTGATGTTTTGCATTTCTCCAAACACACTACACAACAAGTGTCTTCCGGTCGAGGTGGGAGATTTTTGCTTCCTTTGTCTACAACATGCGATTTTTATGGTTGATGTAAGCAGCTTTTAAGAGGAATATACGATCATGTTTCACATTTCCAACTGTTTACTTCATTAGATAAAACACATCTTTTCTAAGATTTGAACTCAATATACTTGAATCTTTCCTTTTCAAAAATTTTAGTCCAATTTCTAACAAGCCTTTTCCATTCGGACCGACATTTCACTAATGTTCCCAGTTCTGAACAGGTATCTTGAAGGCTCTAAGATTATCTTTTATGCAATCCTTGAAATGCCTCTTTGGTCTGTGCCGAGAATGTTTTCCAGTTTTAAGCTCACTGTAAAACAACTGCTTAGGTAGCCTCACATACGTCACCCAAACATGACCTACCTAGCATAACTGGTTCCTCATAACGATCGCTTCAATGCTTAAACATTCTGTTTTTTTGAGTATGTTCATGTCAAGTGTCAATGACTGCCACTTTACATTTAGAATTTGCCAAGGCATTTCTGATAGAATCTCTGAAGCTGCTTGAAGTGCCAACACCGTAGTGCCCAGCACTCTGATGAGTAAAATAAAACAATGTACACAGGTCCAATATACACATATATACACACACACACACACACACACACACACACACACACACACACACACACACACACACACACACTAGATGAATATCAGTCCCGGGACGGGAAAAATCATTTCCCCAAACAAACAGTTTTGTACACTTTTGTCCTCTATGAAAATTAAAATCAAAACATAATGATAGTTAACCGCACTGTTTATCCAACAGAAATGATAAAAAAAAAAAAAAAAAAAAATGTAACCTAATATGGGATTCATGGATGATAGCCAAAGTTTCTTGAGTTGTTCAATCTTTCCAAACAATGTTGTGATATGAGTCCTGCTAATACATTAGTATATAGAATTATCAATCTATGCTCATTTATCACAGTGTCATATTTACTTGCTCACATTTTTATCAACTCGGCACTTTCTCCCCCCCCCCCCACATTGGATTTTCAACATTTTTCCACATAAAAAAACTTAATCTGTTTCCATACTTATCCAATAATTCAATATATTAATTCATTTTGTCTGAAATTTCATTTCATATTTTACATTTCTTTGGATATAAGTGAAAGATAATTAAAAATATAATTCTCAAACCCACAACATTTGACATTTGCAAATTATATATATATATTTGCTCTTCTATGATGGGTGGAACACTGGTGTTGGAAAGGATTCCACTTTGCCTTAAAGCAATACATTTTCATTAAAAAATATTTACGGTTATCAGTATCATAAAAATATAAATAAACTTCATTTAAATTGAATGTAGTTTTATATAAACAGAGCCTTGTATGTCATATGTGAAGTACCTATTTACAATGCCTCCCCACGAGAGGGAGTTAGACACCAGGGTCGTTTTTTAACGTGGAGAAAAGGTACAAAAATAAAAATTGTCTCAGTCGTGTGCAATCTTGTAGAAATGGTTTTCTTCTGTAAAGAAGTGAGAAGTGGCAATATATATATATATATATATATATAGTCTTTGAAGTTTTTAACCTTTAAAACTCTACAAAAAATTACTTTTTATCATTCGTTAAAAATACCATCTAGTCAGTAAGTCATTTAATCACCTGCAATCACTGCATCAACTCTTTCGAATTTACTATAATACCAATTTTTTTTTTTTTCAAGGGATCATCAGTTGTTTACCATGAAACACTGTTTCGGGGATTTAAAAACAAAACAGTATATTACATCATGGCTCCCCAGCAGTGTTGATCAAACACCACCACCCTTAATCTTAGGAAGAAGACATGTTACAAACATTTGATCCAATTTCCTATTCTTAATTGCAATTACTAACCTTTTCATAGTATAAAAATGAATTTCTTATCTGTGCGATTCATCAATTTCCACATTTAAAATGGATACATTTTTTAATTTATCAGTCTTGTATTTATAAGATTAGGATTAATCCATTTAACTACTCATCACCCCCACTATAATTAGTAGTTTGTATATTTACATTCTTATTTATTTAAAATTAGATATATAAAGGTTTAAAATATTTTATTTTTACATATATACATTTTTTTTTTTTTTTTTATATATAAATTTATTGTATGTAATTATAAATACATTTTATACATTGGTAATATAGTTTTGGATTTCCTTTATTAATATAGTCTGGTTTATCTTAAACGATTCAAAAGCATCAGGATAACGAACAAATGCTTTATTTAACTGTTTAAATATTTTATTTTTATCCCCACCTTGTTTTATCATCCTTATTACTAAGCTAGAAAGTGGTGGTATAAAATCTGTTAATTTTAAAGTAACGCGAGCTATTCTCAAAAACTCTGACATAATGGTTCCATAAAACACAAAAACAGGGCAGGTGCTATCCTTATGGGGCATACATACTATTTTAAAGGGGAATGCGTTTCTTTTATCAAATATTTTATAAAGAAAAATCCCATCCTCAATTTTTATATCTAAATCCAGAAATGTAGCCTGTTGTCCTCTATGTTCACAATTCAATTTTAGTTCGTTTGGATATATAAGATGTTTATTTTTTTCAAATTCATCATTATCGTTTATGCATATAAGGTCATCTATAAATCTCCTACACCCATGAAAGTTATTTGTTTTAGATATATCTGTTTTTAATAATGATGACATATATATATATACTCGAGTCTATGTAAATACAAATTTGCCCAAAATGGTGCAGGATCCAATCCCATTGAGATACCTATCGTTTGGAGTAATATTTTATTTCCTATTTGAAAATAGCATTCTTTAATAAGATGACTTACAAGTATTTTTAAAATACCTTTAGAAACACTAGTTTTGCTATTTTTATTTTTACACCAGAAAGCTTTAGAGTTTGAAAAGTCTATATATTTACCTTTTCCACCTTGAAAAGCTAAATCTACAGTATCATTTAATTCTTTTATAAGTTTTTCGTGCGGAATTTTAGTATATAACGTACTAAAATCATAAGTAGCTGTAGATTTTGCTTTTATTCTGGAATTTATTTTATCTAATTTTTCTTTCACTGGTTTGGAATTATTTACTACCCAAAATAGATTTATATTACTATAGAATTTACTTTTCAGGTGAAAATTATTTATTTGATTTATAATTAATTTAAATATTTTAGATACAGCTTTACTTAAAGGTTTAGTGATGCACGTCTTTGAACCTACAATAAATCTAGAACCAACTGGATTTTTATGCATTTTAGGTATCCAATACATACATGGAAGATTTTTGTGTTTATCTTCTAACTTTAATCCT
Organism: Euprymna scolopes; assembly: GCF_053919585.1. Lineage (NCBI taxonomy): Eukaryota > Metazoa > Mollusca > Cephalopoda > Sepiida > Sepiolidae > Euprymna > Euprymna scolopes. The sequence goes on along the minus strand of NC_136490.1, from coordinate 161,054,583 downwards.
ACTTTTTCATTAATAATACTATTATTCAAAATAATGCTATCTAAATTACTATTACTTACTTTATAAGTATCCGAATCGTTTCCTATAAGTCCTACTCCTATCAATAAACGTTGTATATAATATTTTTTACATATAAAAGCTATATTGTTTGCCGCTTTATCAATCGGAACTATTACAAACTTTTCTTGAAGTATTTTAAGTTCCTCACGTATTTCTGAATTTTTTAAAAGAGGATTGGTTTTTCTAGGGTGTTTAAATTGTTTTATATGTTTAACCTTTTTATTTACGCATTCAAGTATACTATTTTTCCATGCATCAAACGTAGACTGTGCTAATTTATATTTCTTTACCATAGACATAATAAAACCTTCTAGTGCTTTAGTTACTTCTTTAACGCATTTAGTGTAATTTAGGCATTTAGGTTCTCTATAATTTGGACCCTTACTAAGTAGTTTTCTTAATTTAGGATTATTTACTATATTTAAATCTAATTACATATTGTATCTCATTATTACAGAACGGAGAGGAATTACATTCACATTCTGGAATATTTATATTATTATCTTTTATATTTATATGTTCTGCCGTTTTCTTATAATTAAAAATCTTATTGCGTATTGTTGGCCCTAGTTTATATGTAACTATTGGTTTTTGATCTTTTTTCTGGAACTCATTTGGTAGTAATTGTATAGTTTTTTGTTTATTAAATATTTTAGGTAAATTTACATCATCAAAACCTTTATTTTCATACAAAACTATATATATATATATATATATATATATATTTTAGTGTTGACCTGATTAATTGGAGTCTAGAATTAAAAAAAATAATCGAAACTTTTTGTGGTATCAGAATCGGATTATTATTTTTTTTTACCGATTTTCTGATGCCCAAAACGATTTTTTTGTTTTTATTTGTTTTTGCTTAGAATTTAATTTACCATGGCTTGTATTAATGATGAAATGATAAATATTTATTGATTTTAAACTACTAGTAAAACTAAAATCTACAGATCATTCTTACAAGTTTATTTTTATGTATTTGCAAAAATATATTCATATATTAGATGGGTTTTTACAGTACCCCCCCCTCCTTCAAAAAAACAAAACTATATTCAAATAGAATCAAAATCGTCAATTGTATTGGAATCGAGGAAGATATTGGAATCATCCCATCACATACACATATATAAATATTTGTTGTTTATTGAATGATTATATAAAAGCAGTTGCATTTAAAATTTATGGATGAAACATGACTGAATTTTTTTAGTCAGACTCCTGTATCATTATTACTCTCTACAATGTATTGAGTGACCATTGTAAATAAATGCTTGAAAAGGGTTTTATATAATAGATAAATACACTGTGCTTTCTTGATAGACTCAGCTATATGAAACGATAAATTATCACATTTAGATTAAGACTTCATAACAAGAACCTATATGAAAGGGGGGGGGGACTGAGAGAGAAAGAGAGAGAGAGAGAGAGAGAGAATGAATCACCTGAACAGAAATAGGCCCATTTATATGCGTGCAGCCCACATGTGCAGCATGGAGGTATATTTGCAGAAGAATGGTGGGTGTGCGAGGTGGGGTGGGAAGCTGTGGGAATTCTAATCACATTAGGGTTGCTTATTTCTTTTATGTTCTAACATCTGTGCAGTGAATTGGAAACCTTGGTAGCGGCGGCTGCAGACAGCAGGAGCCAATTGTAAATGCAACGACATGCACGTAAATTCATTGATTATATAGCGCTGGAATTGTAGAGATTTCCAACTATTAGAACGGGAGATGCCCCAGTTTTGGTAAGAGGAGGAAGTGACTGAACTGGAAAGTTACACTTCAAAGCAACATGATGTACCTATACTATGACAGACACATTAACTTCCTATTTATGGATGAAAGCGATAAGAACTTGTTCATAGGAGCAGTGCAATCATAACAGGGGTGTGCATTTGCTAGCCCAAACGCTTCACTCAGGTTCTTGAAATTAGAAAAGGCATGACTTCAGACTCAAATTTGTAATAATTTATATATCTAATAATATAAAGAAAAGTCAATCCCTATAGTATTTGTCATCAACAAGTTTCTTCCTATGAAATCAATATTTGATTCTGGTAAATCAATTTGTCTTTTGAAATCATTGTAACATGTTAATAAAATTTAATTCTATTTAATATTTTTGCACCTCTTCTATGTCATTTTAGGATTGAAAATCAAAATATAATAATACTAAACGTTCCCTAGAATCCTTATTCTTATTTTGGTCGTAGAAAATATCTAGTGTTTAAGTCTTAAAAAGCTTTAATCCATAATAGAATGGGGACATAATTGGACGCATTTAATATTACTAAGACAAATCTCCTTTACTTCAACAATTATGAAGAACCTATTCATTCACGGATTGCCATGGATAATAAAACTACCTAACAGTTCTTCATTCAAGCCCCTCGACATAACATTCACAGGTAACATGACTTTGAACAAATACATAAGACATTGCCAAGGTTGCTGCAAAGAAGGTGTGCTCCCTGTATTGTGCTACAAAATATTCATCCATGCTAGTATCTGATATTTAGCCAGGCATGAAATATTATTTCCACATATGAGCTGGTGTATCAACCACTAGTCTCTCTAATAGACCGGGACCAAAAAAAGAGTTTTCAATCTAACAAGTCACGTATTATGAACCACTAGTCTCTCTAATAGACCGGGACCAAAAAAAGAGTTTTCAATCTAACAAGTCACGTATTATCAACCACTAGTCTCTCTAATAGACCGGGACCAAAAAAAGAGTTTTCAATCTAACAAGTCACGTATTATCAACCACTAGTCTCTCTAATAGACCGGGACCAAAAAAAGAGTTTTCAATCTAACAAGTCACGTATTATGAACCACTAGTCTCTCTAATAGACCGGGACCAAAAAAAGAGTTTTCAATCTAACAAGTCACGTATTATCAACCACTAGTCTCTCTAATAGACCGGGACCAAAAAAAGAGTTTTCAATCTAACAAGTCACGTATTATGAACCACTAGTCTCTCTAATAGACCGGGACCAAAAAAGAGTTTTCAATCTAACAAGTCACGTATTATGAACCACTAGTCTCTCTAATAGACCGGGACCAAAAAAAGAGTTTTCAATCTAACAAGTCACGTATTATGAACCACTAGTCTCTCTAATAGACCGGGACCAAAAAAAGAGTTTTCAATCTAACAAGTCACGTATTATCAACCACTAGTCTCTCTAATAGACCGGGACCAAAAAAAGAGTTTTCAATCTAACAAGTCACGTATTATCAACCACTAGTCTCTCTAATAGACCGGGACCAAAAAAGAGTTTTCAATCTAACAAGTCACGTATTATGAACCACTAGTCTCTCTAATAGACCGGGACCAAAAAAAGAGTTTTCAATCTAACAAGTCACGTATTATCAACCACTAGTCTCTCTCTCTCTCTCTAATAGACCGGGACCAAAAAAAGAGTTTTCAATCTAACAAGTCACAACCACTAGTCTCTCTAATAGACCGGGACCAAAAAAGAGTTTTCAATCTAACAAGTCACGTATTATGAAACACTAGTCTCTCTAATAGACCGGGACCAAAAAAAGAGTTTTCAATCTAACAAGTCACGTATTATCAACCACTAGTCTCTCTAATAGACCGGGACCAAAAAAAGAGTTTTCAATCTAACAAGTCACGTATTATCAACCACTAGTCTCTCTAATAGACCGGGACCAAAAAAAGAGTTTTCAATCTAACAAGTCACGTATTATCAACCACTAGTCTCTCTAATAGACCGGGACCAAAAAAAGAGTTTTCAATCTAACAAGTCACGTATTATCAACCACTAGTCTCTCTAATAGACCGGGACCAAAAAAAGAGTTTTCAATCTAACAAGTCACGTATTATCAACCACTAGTCTCTCTAATAGACCGGGACCAAAAAAAGAGTTTTCAATCTAACAAGTCACGTATTATCAACCACTAGTCTCTCTAATAGACCGGGACCAAAAAAAGAGTTTTCAATCTAACAAGTCACGTATTATCAACCACTAGTCTCTCTAATAGACCGGGACCAAAAAAAGAGTTTTCAATCTAACAAGTCACGTATTATGAACCACTAGTCTCTCTAATAGACCGGGACCAAAAAAAGAGTTTTCAATCTAACAAGTCACGTATTATCAACCACTAGTCTCTCTAATAGACCGGGACCAAAAAAAGAGTTTTCAATCTAACAAGTCACGTATTATGAACCACTAGTCTCTAATAGACCGGGACCAAAAAAAGAGTTTTCAATCTAACAAGTCACGTATTATCAACCACTAGTCTCTCTAATAGACCGGGACCAAAAAAAGAGTTTTCAATCTAACAAGTCACGTATTATCAACCACTAGTCTCTCTAATAGACCGGGACCAAAAAAAGAGTTTTCAATCTAACAAGTCACGTATTATGAACCACTAGTCTCTCTAATAGACCGGGACCAAAAAAAGAGTTTTCAATCTAACAAGTCACGTATTATCAACCACTAGTCTCTCTAATAGACCGGGACCAAAAAAGAGTTTTCAATCTAACAAGTCACGTATTATCAACCACTAGGCTCTCTAATAGACCGGGACCAAAAAAAGAGTTTTCAATCTAACAAGTCACGTATTATCAACCACTAGTCTCTCTAATAGACCGGGACCAAAAAAGAGTTTTCAATCTAACAAGTCACGTATTATCAACCACTAGTCTCTCTAATAGACCGGGACCAAAAAAAGAGTTTTCAATCTAACAAGTCACGTATTATCAACCACTAGTCTCTCTAATAGACCGGGACCAAAAAAGAGTTTTCAATCTAACAAGTCACGTATTATGAACCACTAGTCTCTCTAATAGACCGGGACCAAAAAAGAGTTTTCAATCTAACAAGTCACGTATTATGAACCACTAGTCTCTCTAATAGACCGGGACCAAAAAAAGAGTTTTCAATCTAACAAGTCACGTATTATCAACCACTAGTCTCTCTAATAGACCGGGACCAAAAAAGAGTTTTCAATCTAACAAGTCACGTATTATGAACCACTAGTCTCTCTAATAGACCGGGACCAAAAAAAGAGTTTTCAATCTAACAAGTCACGTATTATCAACCACTAGTCTCTCTAATAGACCGGGACCAAAAAAGAGTTTTCAATCTAACAAGTCACGTATTATCAACCACTAGTCTCTCTAATAGACCGGGACCAAAAAAAGAGTTTTCAATCTAACAAGTCACGTATTATCAACCACTAGTCTCTCTAATAGACCGGGACCAAAAAAGAGTTTTCAATCTAACAAGTCACGTATTATCAACCACTAGTCTCTCTAATAGACCGGGACCAAAAAAAGAGTTTTCAATCTAACAAGTCACGTATTATGAACCACTAGTCACTCTAATAGACCGGGACCAAAAAAAGAGTTTTCAATCTAACAAGTCACGTATTATGAACCACTAGTCTCTCTAATAGACCGGGACCAAAAAAAGAGTTTTCAATCTAACAAGTCACGTATTATGAACCACTAGTCTCTCTAATAGACCGGGACCAAAAAAAGAGTTTTCAATCTAACAAGTCACGTATTATCAACCACTAGTCTCTCTAATAGACCGGGACCAAAAAAAGAGTTTTCAATCTAACAAGTCACGTATTATCAACCACTAGTCTCTCTAATAGACCGGGACCAAAAAAGAGTTTTCAATCTAACAAGTCACGTATTATGAACCACTAGTCTCTCTAATAGACCGGGACCAAAAAAAGAGTTTTCAATCTAACAAGTCACGTATTATCAACCACTAGTCTCTCTAATAGACCGGGACCAAAAAAGAGTTTTCAATCTAACAAGTCACGTATTATGAACCACTAGTCTCTCTAATAGACCGGGACCAAAAAAAGAGTTTTCAATCTAACAAGTCACGTATTATCAACCACTAGTCTCTCTAATAGACCGGGACCAAAAAAGAGTTTTCAATCTAACAAGTCACGTATTATCAACCACTAGTCTCTCTAATAGACCGGGACCAAAAAAAGAGTTTTCAATCTAACAAGTCACGTATTATCAACCACTAGTCTCTCTAATAGACCGGGACCAAAAAAGAGTTTTCAATCTAACAAGTCACGTATTATGAACCACTAGTCTCTCTAATAGACCGTGACCAAAAACAGAGTTTTCAATCTAACAAGTCACGTATTATGAACCACTAGTCACTCTAATAGACCGGGACCAAAAAAAGAGTTTTCAATCTAACAAGTCACGTATTATGAACCACTAGTCTCTCTAATAGACCGGGACCAAAAAAAGAGTTTTCAATCTAACAAGTCACGTATTATCAACCACTAGTCTCTCTAATAGACCGGGACCAAAAAAAGAGTTTTCAATCTTACAAGTCACGTATTATCAACCACTAGTCTCTCTAATAGACCGGGACCAAAAAAAGAGTTTTCAATCTAACAAGTCACGTATTATCAACCACTAGTCTCTCTAATAGACCGGGACCAAAAAAGAGTTTTCAATCTAACAAGTCACGTATTATGAACCACTAGTCTCTCTAATAGACCGGGACCAAAAAAAGAGTTTTCAATCTAACAAGTCACGTATTATGAACCACTAGTCTCTCTAATAGACCGGGACCAAAAAAGAGTTTTCAATCTAACAAGTCACGTATTATGAACCACTAGTCTCTCTAATAGACCGGGACCAAAAAAAGAGTTTTCAATCTAACAAGTCACGTATTATCAACCACTAGTCTCTCTAATAGACCGGGACCAAAAAAGAGTTTTCAATCTAACAAGTCACGTATTATGAACCACTAGTCTCTCTAATAGACCGGGACCAAAAAAAGAGTTTTCAATCTAACAAGTCACGTATTATCAACCACTAGTCTCTCTAATAGACCGGGACCAAAAAAGAGTTTTCAATCTAACAAGTCACGTATTATCAACCACTAGTCTCTCTAATAGACCGGGACCAAAAAAAGAGTTTTCAATCTAACAAGTCACGTATTATCAACCACTAGTCTCTCTAATAGACCGGGACCAAAAAAGAGTTTTCAATCTAACAAGTCACGTATTATCAACCACTAGTCTCTCTAATAGACCGGGACCAAAAAAAGAGTTTTCAATCTAACAAGTCACGTATTATGAACCACTAGTCACTCTAATAGACCGGGACCAAAAAAAGAGTTTTCAATCTAACAAGTCACGTATTATGAACCACTAGTCTCTCTAATAGACCGGGACCAAAAAAAGAGTTTTCAATCTAACAAGTCACGTATTATGAACCACTAGTCTCTCTAATAGACCGGGACCAAAAAAAGAGTTTTCAATCTAACAAGTCACGTATTATCAACCACTAGTCTCTCTAATAGACCGGGACCAAAAAAAGAGTTTTCAATCTAACAAGTCACGTATTATCAACCACTAGTCTCTCTAATAGACCGGGACCAAAAAAGAGTTTTCAATCTAACAAGTCACGTATTATGAACCACTAGTCTCTCTAATAGACCGGGACCAAAAAAAGAGTTTTCAATCTAACAAGTCACGTATTATCAACCACTAGTCTCTCTAATAGACCGGGACCAAAAAAGAGTTTTCAATCTAACAAGTCACGTATTATGAACCACTAGTCTCTCTAATAGACCGGGACCAAAAAAAGAGTTTTCAATCTAACAAGTCACGTATTATCAACCACTAGTCTCTCTAATAGACCGGGACCAAAAAAGAGTTTTCAATCTAACAAGTCACGTATTATCAACCACTAGTCTCTCTAATAGACCGGGACCAAAAAAAGAGTTTTCAATCTAACAAGTCACGTATTATCAACCACTAGTCTCTCTAATAGACCGGGACCAAAAAAGAGTTTTCAATCTAACAAGTCACGTATTATGAACCACTAGTCTCTCTAATAGACCGGGACCAAAAAAAGAGTTTTCAATCTAACAAGTCACGTATTATCAACCACTAGTCTCTCTAATAGACCGGGACCAAAAAAGAGTTTTCAATCTAACAAGTCACGTATTATGAACCACTAGTCTCTCTAATAGACCGGGACCAAAAAAAGAGTTTTCAATCTAACAAGTCACGTATTATCAACCACTAGTCTCTCTAATAGACCGGGACCAAAAAAGAGTTTTCAATCTAACAAGTCACGTATTATCAACCACTAGTCTCTCTAATAGACCGGGACCAAAAAAAGAGTTTTCAATCTAACAAGTCACGTATTATCAACCACTAGTCTCTCTAATAGACCGGGACCAAAAAAGAGTTTTCAATCTAACAAGTCACGTATTATGAACCACTAGTCTCTCTAATAGACCGTGACCAAAAACAGAGTTTTCAATCTAACAAGTCACGTATTATGAACCACTAGTCACTCTAATAGACCGGGACCAAAAAAAGAGTTTTCAATCTAACAAGTCACGTATTATGAACCACTAGTCTCTCTAATAGACCGGGACCAAAAAAAGAGTTTTCAATCTAACAAGTCACGTATTATGAACCACTAGTCTCTCTAATAGACCGGGACCAAAAAAGAGTTTTCAATCTAACAAGTCACGTATTATGAACCACTAGTCTCTCTAATAGACCGGGACCAAAAAAAGAGTTTTCAATCTAACAAGTCACGTATTATCAACCACTAGTCTCTCTAATAGACCGGGACCAAAAAAAGAGTTTTCAATCTAACAAGTCACGTATTATCAACCACTAGTCTCTCTAATAGACCGGGACCAAAAAAAGAGTTTTCAATCTAACAAGTCACGTATTATCAACCACTAGTCTCTCTAATAGACCGGGACCAAAAAAGAGTTTTCAATCTAACAAGTCACGTATTATGAACCACTAGTCTCTCTAATAGACCGGGACCAAAAAAAGAGTTTTCAATCTAACAAGTCACGTATTATGAACCACTAGTCTCTCTAATAGACCGGGACCAAAAAAGAGTTTTCAATCTAACAAGTCACGTATTATGAACCACTAGTCTCTCTAATAGACCGGGACCAAAAAAAGAGTTTTCAATCTAACAAGTCACGTATTATCAACCACTAGTCTCTCTAATAGACCGGGACCAAAAAAGAGTTTTCAATCTAACAAGTCACGTATTATGAACCACTAGTCTCTCTAATAGACCGGGACCAAAAAAAGAGTTTTCAATCTAACAAGTCACGTATTATCAACCACTAGTCTCTCTAATAGACCGGGACCAAAAAAAGAGTTTTCAATCTAACAAGTCACGTATTATCAACCACTAGTCTCTCTAATAGACCGGGACCAAAAAAAGAGTTTTCAATCTAACAAGTCACGTATTATCAACCACTAGTCTCTCTAATAGACCGGGACCAAAAAAGAGTTTTCAATCTAACAAGTCACGTATTATCAACCACTAGTCTCTCTAATAGACCGGGACCAAAAAAAGAGTTTTCAATCTAACAAGTCACGTATTATGAACCACTAGTCTCTCTAATAGACCGGGACCAAAAAAAGAGTTTTCAATCTAACAAGTCACGTATTATGAACCACTAGTCTCTCTAATAGACCGGGACCAAAAAAGAGTTTTCAATCTAACAAGTCACGTATTATGAACCACTAGTCTCTCTAATAGACCGGGACCAAAAAAAGAGTTTTCAATCTAACAAGTCACGTATTATCAACCACTAGTCTCTCTAATAGACCGGGACCAAAAAAAGAGTTTTCAATCTAACAAGTCACGTATTATCAACCACTAGTCTCTCTAATAGACCGGGACCAAAAAAGAGTTTTCAATCTAACAAGTCACGTATTATGAACCACTAGTCTCTCTAATAGACCGGGACCAAAAAAAGAGTTTTCAATCTAACAAGTCACGTATTATCAACCACTAGTCTCTCTAATAGACCGGGACCAAAAAAGAGTTTTCAATCTAACAAGTCACGTATTATCAACCACTAGTCTCTCTAATAGACCGGGACCAAAAAAAGAGTTTTCAATCTAACAAGTCACGTATTATCAACCACTAGTCTCTCTAATAGACCGGGACCAAAAAAAGAGTTTTCAATCTAACAAGTCACGTATTATCAACCACTAGTCTCTCTAATAGACCGGGACCAAAAAAAGAGTTTTCAATCTAACAAGTCACGTATTATGAACCACTAGTCTCTCTAATAGACCGGGACCAAAAAAGAGTTTTCAATCTAACAAGTCACGTATTATGAACCACTAGTCTCTCTAATAGACCGGGACCAAAAAAAGAGTTTTCAATCTAACAAGTCACGTATTATGAACCACTAGTCTCTCTAATAGACCGGGACCAAAAAAAGAGTTTTCAATCTAACAAGTCACGTATTATGAACCACTAGTCTCTCTAATAGACCGGGACCAAAAAAAGAGTTTTCAATCTAACAAGTCACGTATTATGAACCACTAGTCTCTCTAATAGACCGGGACCAAAAAAAGAGTTTTCAATCTAACAAGTCACGTATTATCAACCACTAGTCTCTCTAATAGACCGGGACCAAAAAAAGAGTTTTCAATCTAACAAGTCACGTATTATCAACCACTAGTCTCTCTAATAGACCGGGACCAAAAAAAGAGTTTTCAATCTAACAAGTCACGTATTATCAACCACTAGTCTCTCTAATAGACCGGGACCAAAAAAAGAGTTTTCAATCTAACAAGTCACGTATTATGAACCACTAGTCTCTCTAATAGACCGGGACCAAAAAAGAGTTTTCAATCTAACAAGTCACGTATTATGAACCACTAGTCTCTCTAATAGACCGGGACCAAAAAAAGAGTTTTCAATCTAACAAGTCACGTATTATGAACCACTAGTCTCTCTAATAGACCGGGACCAAAAAAAGAGTTTTCAATCTAACAAGTCACGTATTATCAACCACTAGTCTCTCTAATAGACCGGGACCAAAAAAGAGTTTTCAATCTAACAAGTCACGTATTATGAACCACTAGTCTCTCTAATAGACCGGGACCAAAAAAAGAGTTTTCAATCTAACAAGTCACGTATTATCAACCACTAGTCTCTCTAATAGACCGGGACCAAAAAAGAGTTTTCAATCTAACAAGTCACGTATTATCAACCACTAGTCTCTCTAATAGACCGGGACCAAAAAAGAGTTTTCAATCTAACAAGTCACGTATTATGAACCACTAGTCTCTCTAATAGACCGGGACCAAAAAAAGAGTTTTCAATCTAACAAGTCACGTATTATCAACCACTAGTCTCTCTAATAGACCGGGACCAAAAAAAGAGTTTTCAATCTAACAAGTCACGTATTATGAACCACTAGTCTCTCTAATAGACCGGGACCAAAAAAAGAGTTTTCAATCTAACAAGTCACGTATTATCAACCACTAGTCTCTCTAATAGACCGGGACCAAAAAAGAGTTTTCAATCTAACAAGTCACGTATTATGAACCACTAGTCTCTCTAATAGACCGGGACCAAAAAAAGAGTTTTCAATCTAACAAGTCACGTATTATCAACCACTAGTCTCTCTAATAGACCGGGACCAAAAAAGAGTTTTCAATCTAACAAGTCACGTATTATGAACCACTAGTCTCTCTAATAGACCGGGACCAAAAAAAGAGTTTTCAATCTAACAAGTCACGTATTATCAACCACTAGTCTCTCTAATAGACCGGGACCAAAAAAGAGTTTTC
>NC_136490.1:160994833-161042814 GCF_053919585.1 Euprymna scolopes | reverse complement strand
ACCAAAAAAAGAGTTTTCAATCTAACAAGTCACGTATTATGAACCACTAGTCTCTCTAATAGACCGGGACCAAAAAAAGAGTTTTCAATCTAACAAGTCACGTATTATCAACCACTAGTCTCTCTAATAGACCGGGACCAAAAAAGAGTTTTCAATCTAACAAGTCACGTATTATCAACCACTAGTCTCTCTAATAGACCGGGACCAAAAAAAGAGTTTTCAATCTAACAAGTCACGTATTATCAACCACTAGTCTCTCTAATAGACCGGGACCAAAAAAAGAGTTTTCAATCTAACAAGTCACGTATTATGAACCACTAGTCTCTCTAATAGACCGTGACCAAAAAAAGAGTTTTCAATCTAACAAGTCACGTATTATGAACCACTAGTCACTCTAATAGACCGGGACCAAAAAAAGAGTTTTCAATCTAACAAGTCACGTATTATGAACCACTAGTCTCTCTAATAGACCGGGACCAAAAAAAGAGTTTTCAATCTAACAAGTCACGTATTATGAACCACTAGTCTCTCTAATAGACCGGGACCAAAAAAAGAGTTTTCAATCTAACAAGTCACGTATTATGAACCACTAGTCTCTCTAATAGACCGGGACCAAAAAAAGAGTTTTCAATCTAACAAGTCACGTATTATCAACCACTAGTCTCTCTAATAGACCGGGACCAAAAAAAGAGTTTTCAATCTTACAAGTCACGTATTATCAACCACTAGTCTCTCTAATAGACCGGGACCAAAAAAAGAGTTTTCAATCTAACAAGTCACGTATTATCAACCACTAGTCTCTCTAATAGACCGGGACCAAAAAAGAGTTTTCAATCTAACAAGTCACGTATTATGAACCACTAGTCTCTCTAATAGACCGGGACCAAAAAAAGAGTTTTCAATCTAACAAGTCACGTATTATGAACCACTAGTCTCTCTAATAGACCGGGACCAAAAAAGAGTTTTCAATCTAACAAGTCACGTATTATCACCCACTAGTCTCTAATAGACCGGGACCAAAAAAAGAGTTTTCAATCTAACAAGTCACGTATTATGAACCACTAGTCTCTCTAATAGACCGGGACCAAAAAAAGAGTTTTCAATCTAACAAGTCACGTACTATCAACCACTAGTCTCTCTAATAGACCGGGACCAAAAAAAGAATTTTCAATCTAACAAGTCACGTATTATCAACCACTAGTCTCTCTAATAGACCGGGACCAAAAAAGAGTTTTCAATCTAACAAGTCACGTATTATGAACCACTAGTCTCTCTAATAGACCGGGACCAAAAAAAGAGTTTTCAATCTAACAAGTCACGTATTATCAACCACTAGTCTCTCTAATAGACCGGGACCAAAAAAAGAGTTTTCAATCTAACAAGTCACGTATTATGAACCACTAGTCTCTCTAATAGACCGGGACCAAAAAAAGAGTTTTCAATCTAACAAGTCACGTATTATCAACCACTAGTCTCTCTAATAGACCGGGACCAAAAAAGAGTTTTCAATCTAACAAGTCACGTATTATGAACCACTAGTCTCTCTAATAGACCGGGACCAAAAAAAGAGTTTTCAATCTAACAAGTCACGTATTATCAACCACTAGTCTCTCTAATAGACCGGGACCAAAAAAGAGTTTTCAATCTAACAAGTCACGTATTATGAACCACTAGTCTCTCTAATAGACCGGGACCAAAAAAAGAGTTTTCAATCTAACAAGTCACGTATTATCAACCACTAGTCTCTCTAATAGACCGGGACCAAAAAAGAGTTTTCAATCTAACAAGTCACGTATTATCAACCACTAGTCTCTCTAATAGACCGGGACCAAAAAAAGAGTTTTCAATCTAACAAGTCACGTATTATGAACCACTAGTCTCTCTAATAGACCGGGACCAAAAAAAGAGTTTTCAATCTAACAAGTCACGTATTATCAACCACTAGTCTCTCTAATAGACCGGGACCAAAAAAAGAGTTTTCAATCTAACAAGTCACGTATTATCAACCACTAGTCTCTCTAATAGACCGGGACCAAAAAAGAGTTTTCAATCTAACAAGTCACGTATTATCAACCACTAGGCTCTCTAATAGACCGGGACCAAAAAAAGAGTTTTCAATCTAACAAGTCACGTATTATCAACCACTAGTCTCTCTAATAGACCGGGACCAAAAAAGAGTTTTCAATCTAACAAGTCACGTATTATCAACCACTAGTCTCTCTAATAGACCGGGACCAAAAAAAGAGTTTTCAATCTAACAAGTCACGTATTATCAACCACTAGTCTCTCTAATAGACCGGGACCAAAAAAAGAGTTTTCAATCTAACAAGTCACGTATTATCAACCACTAGTCTCTCTAATAGACCGGGACCAAAAAAGAGTTTTCAATCTAACAAGTCACGTATTATCAACCACTAGTCTCTCTAATAGACCGGGACCAAAAAAAGAGTTTTCAATCTAACAAGTCACGTATTATGAACCACTAGTCTCTCTAATAGACCGGGACCAAAAAAAGAGTTTTCAATCTAACAAGTCACGTATTATGAACCACTAGTCTCTCTAATAGACCGGGACCAAAAAAAGAGTTTTCAATCTAACAAGTCACGTATTATCAACCACTAGTCTCTCTAATAGACCGGGACCAAAAAAGAGTTTTCAATCTAACAAGTCACGTATTATCAACCACTAGTCTCTCTAATAGACCGGGACCAAAAAAAGAGTTTTCAATCTAACAAGTCACGTATTATCAACCACTAGTCTCTCTAATAGACCGGGACCAAAAAAGAGTTTTCAATCTAACAAGTCACGTATTATCAACCACTAGTCTCTCTAATAGACCGGGACCAAAAAAAGAGTTTTCAATCTAACAAGTCACGTATTATGAACCACTAGTCACTCTAATAGACCGGGACCAAAAAAAGAGTTTTCAATCTAACAAGTCACGTATTATGAACCACTAGTCTCTCTAATAGACCGGGACCAAAAAAAGAGTTTTCAATCTAACAAGTCACGTATTATGAACCACTAGTCTCTCTAATAGACCGGGACCAAAAAAAGAGTTTTCAATCTAACAAGTCACGTATTATCAACCACTAGTCTCTCTAATAGACCGGGACCAAAAAAAGAGTTTTCAATCTAACAAGTCACGTATTATCAACCACTAGTCTCTCTAATAGACCGGGACCAAAAAAAGAGTTTTCAATCTAACAAGTCACGTATTATCAACCACTAGTCTCTCTAATAGACCGGGACCAAAAAAAGAGTTTTCAATCTAACAAGTCACGTATTATGAACCACTAGTCTCTCTAATAGACCGGGACCAAAAAAAGAGTTTTCAATCTAACAAGTCACGTATTATCAACCACTAGTCTCTCTAATAGACCGGGACCAAAAAAAGAGTTTTCAATCTAACAAGTCACGTATTATGAACCACTAGTCTCTCTAATAGACCGGGACCAAAAAAAGAGTTTTCAATCTAACAAGTCACGTATTATGAACCACTAGTCTCTCTAATAGACCGGGACCAAAAAAAGAGTTTTCAATCTAACAAGTCACGTATTATGAACCACTAGTCTCTCTAATAGACCGGGACCAAAAAAAGAGTTTTCAATCTAACAAGTCACGTATTATGAACCACTAGTCACTAATAGACCGGGACCAAAAAAAGAGTTTTCAATCTAACAAGTCACGTATTATGAACCACTAGTCTCTCTAATAGACCGGGACCAAAAAAAGAGTTTTCAATCTAACAAGTCACGTATTATCAACCACTAGTCTCTCTAATAGACCGGGACCAAAAAAAGAGTTTTCAATCTAACAAGTCACGTATTATGAACCACTAGTCACTCTAATAGACCGGGACCAAAAAAAGAGTTTTCAATCTAACAAGTCACGTATTATGAACCACTAGTCTCTCTAATAGACCGGGACCAAAAAAAGAGTTTTCAATCTAACAAGTCACGTATTATGAACCACTAGTCTCTCTAATAGACCGGGACCAAAAAAAGAGTTTTCAATCTAACAAGTCACGTATTATGAACCACTAGTCACTCTAATAGACCGGGACCAAAAAAAGAGTTTTCAATCTAACAAGTCACGTATTATGAACCACTAGTCTCTCTAATAGACCGGGACCAAAAAAAGAGTTTTCAATCTAACAAGTCACGTATTATCAACCACTAGTCTCTCTAATAGACCGGGACCAAAAAAAGAGTTTTCAATCTAACAAGTCACGTATTATGAACCACTAGTCTCTCTAATAGACCGGGACCAAAAAAAGAGTTTTCAATCTAACAAGTCACGTATTATCAACCACTAGTCTCTCTAATAGACCGGGACCAAAAAAAGAGTTTTCAATCTAACAAGTCACGTATTATGAACCACTAGTCTCTCTAATAGACCGGGACCAAAAAAAGAGTTTTCAATCTAACAAGTCACGTATTATGAACCACTAGTCTCTCTAATAGACCGGGACCAAAAAAAGAGTTTTCAATCTAACAAGTCACGTATTATGAACCACTAGTCTCTCTAATAGACCGGGACCAAAAAAAGAGTTTTCAATCTAACAAGTCACGTATTATGAACCACTAGTCACTAATAGACCGGGACCAAAAAAAGAGTTTTCAATCTAACAAGTCACGTATTATGAACCACTAGTCTCTCTAATAGACCGGGACCAAAAAAAGAGTTTTCAATCTAACAAGTCACGTATTATCAACCACTAGTCTCTCTAATAGACCGGGACCAAAAAAAGAGTTTTCAATCTAACAAGTCACGTATTATGAACCACTAGTCTCTCTAATAGACCGGGACCAAAAAAAGAGTTTTCAATCTAACAAGTCACGTATTATGAACCACTAGTCTCTCTAATAGACCGGGACCAAAAAAAGAGTTTTCAATCTAACAAGTCACGTATTATGAACCACTAGTCTCTCTAATAGACCGGGACCAAAAAAAGAGTTTTCAATCTAACAAGTCACGTATTATGAACCACTAGTCACTCTAATAGACCGGGACCAAAAAAAGAGTTTTCAATCTAACAAGTCACGTATTATGAACCACTAGTCTCTCTAATAGACCGGGACCAAAAAAAGAGTTTTCAATCTAACAAGTCACGTATTATCAACCACTAGTCTCTCTAATAGACCGGGACCAAAAAAAGAGTTTTCAATCTAACAAGTCACGTATTATGAACCACTAGTCTCTCTAATAGACCGGGACCAAAAAAAGAGTTTTCAATCTAACAAGTCACGTATTATCAACCACTAGTCTCTCTAATAGACCGGGACCAAAAAAAGAGTTTTCAATCTAACAAGTCACGTATTATCAACCACTAGTCTCTCTAATAGACCGGGACCAAAAAAAGAGTTTTCAATCTAACAAGTCACGTATTATCAACCACTAGTCTCTCTAATAGACCGGGACCAAAAAAGAGTTTTCAATCTAACAAGTCACGTATTATGAACCACTAGTCTCTCTAATAGACCGGGACCAAAAAAAGAGTTTTCAATCTAACAAGTCACGTATTATGAACCACTAGTCTCTCTAATAGACCGGGACCAAAAAAGAGTTTTCAATCTAACAAGTCACGTATTATCACCCACTAGTCTCTAATAGACCGGGACCAAAAAAAGAGTTTTCAATCTAACAAGTCACGTATTATGAACCACTAGTCTCTCTAATAGACCGGGACCAAAAAAAGAGTTTTCAATCTAACAAGTCACGTACTATCAACCACTAGTCTCTCTAATAGACCGGGACCAAAAAAAGAGTTTTCAATCTAACAAGTCACGTATTATCAACCACTAGTCTCTCTAATAGACCGGGACCAAAAAAGAGTTTTCAATCTAACAAGTCACGTATTATGAACCACTAGTCTCTCTAATAGACCGGGACCAAAAAAAGAGTTTTCAATCTAACAAGTCACGTATTATCAACCACTAGTCTCTCTAATAGACCGGGACCAAAAAAAGAGTTTTCAATCTAACAAGTCACGTATTATGAACCACTAGTCTCTCTAATAGACCGGGACCAAAAAAAGAGTTTTCAATCTAACAAGTCACGTATTATCAACCACTAGTCTCTCTAATAGACCGGGACCAAAAAAGAGTTTTCAATCTAACAAGTCACGTATTATGAACCACTAGTCTCTCTAATAGACCGGGACCAAAAAAAGAGTTTTCAATCTAACAAGTCACGTATTATCAACCACTAGTCTCTCTAATAGACCGGGACCAAAAAAGAGTTTTCAATCTAACAAGTCACGTATTATCAACCACTAGTCTCTCTAATAGACCGGGACCAAAAAAAGAGTTTTCAATCTAACAAGTCACGTATTATCAACCACTAGTCTCTCTAATAGACCGGGACCAAAAAAGAGTTTTCAATCTAACAAGTCACGTATTATCAACCACTAGTCTCTCTAATAGACCGGGACCAAAAAAAGAGTTTTCAATCTAACAAGTCACGTATTATCAACCACTAGTCTCTCTAATAGACCGGGACCAAAAAAGAGTTTTCAATCTAACAAGTCACGTATTATGAACCACTAGTCTCTCTAATAGACCGGGACCAAAAAATAGTTTTCAATCTAACAAGTCACGTATTATGAACCACTAGTCTCTCTAATAGACCGGGACCAAAAAAAGAGTTTTCAATCTAACAAGTCACGTATTATCAACCACTAGTCTCTCTAATAGACCGGGACCAAAAAAGAGTTTTCAATCTAACAAGTCACGTATTATGAACCACTAGTCTCTCTAATAGACCGGGACCAAAAAAAGAGTTTTCAATCTAACAAGTCACGTATTATCAACCACTAGTCTCTCTAATAGACCGGGACCAAAAAAGAGTTTTCAATCTAACAAGTCACGTATTATCAACCACTAGTCTCTCTAATAGACCGGGACCAAAAAAAGAGTTTTCAATCTAACAAGTCACGTATTATCAACCACTAGTCTCTCTAATAGACCGGGACCAAAAAAGAGTTTTCAATCTAACAAGTCACGTATTATCAACCACTAGTCTCTCTAATAGACCGGGACCAAAAAAAGAGTTTTCAATCTAACAAGTCACGTATTATCAACCACTAGTCTCTCTAATAGACCGGGACCAAAAAAGAGTTTTCAATCTAACAAGTCACGTATTATGAACCACTAGTCTCTCTAATAGACCGGGACCAAAAAAGAGTTTTCAATCTAACAAGTCACGTATTATGAACCACTAGTCTCTCTAATAGACCGGGACCAAAAAAAGAGTTTTCAATCTAACAAGTCACGTATTATCAACCACTAGTCTCTCTAATAGACCGGGACCAAAAAAGAGTTTTCAATCTAACAAGTCACGTATTATCAACCACTAGTCTCTCTAATAGACCGGGACCAAAAAAAGAGTTTTCAATCTAACAAGTCACGTATTATGAACCACTAGTCTCTCTAATAGACCGGGACCAAAAAAAGAGTTTTCAATCTAACAAGTCACGTATTATGAACCACTAGTCTCTCTAATAGACCGGGACCAAAAAAGAGTTTTCAATCTAACAAGTCACGTATTATGAACCACTAGTCTCTCTAATAGACCGGGACCAAAAAAAGAGTTTTCAATCTAACAAGTCACGTATTATGAACCACTAGTCTCTCTAATAGACCGGGACCAAAAAAAGAGTTTTCAATCTAACAAGTCACGTATTATCAACCACTAGGCTCTCTAATAGACCGGGAGTAAAAAAGAGTTTTCAATCTAACAAGTCACGTATTATGAACCACTAGTCTCTCTAATAGACCGGGACCAAAAAAAGAGTTTTCAATCTAACAAGTCACGTATTATGAACCACTAGTCTCTCTAATAGACCGGGACCAAAAAAAGAGTTTTCAATCTAACAAGTCACGTATTATGAACCACTAGTCTCTCTAATAGACCGGGACCAAAAAAAGAGTTTTCAATCTAACAAGTCACGTATTATGAACCACTAGGCTCTCTAATAGACCGGGACCAAAAAAAGAGTTTTCAATCTAACAAGTCACGTATTATCAACCACTAGGCTCTCTAATAGACCGGGACCAAAAAAAGAGTTTTCAATCTAACAAGTTACGTATTATGAACCACTAGTCTCTCTAATAGACCGGGACCAAAAAAAGAGTTTTCAATCTAACAAGTCACGTATTATGAACCACTAGTCTCTCTAATAGACCGGGACCAAAAAAAGAGTTTTCAATCTAACAAGTCACGTATTATGAACCACTAGTCTCTCTAATAGACCGGGACCAAAAAAAGAGTTTTCAATCTAACAAGTCACGTATTATGAACCACTAGTCTCTCTAATAGACCGGGACCAAAAAAAGAGTTTTCAATCTAACAAGTCACGTATTATGAACCACTAGTCTCTCTAATAGACCGGGACCAAAAAAAGAGTTTTCAATCTAACAAGTCACGTATTATCAACCACTAGGCTCTCTAATAGACCGGGAGTAAAAAAGAGTTTTCAATCTAACAAGTTACGTATTATGAACCACTAGTCTCTCTAATAGACCGGGACCAAAAAAAGAGTTTTCAATCTAACAAGTCACGTATTATGAACCACTAGTCTCTAATAGACCGGGACCAAAAAAAGAGTTTTCAATCTAACAAGTCACGTATTATCAACCACTAGGCTCTCTAATAGACCGGGACCAAAAAAAGAGTTTTCAATCTAACAAGTCACGTATTATGAACCACTAGTCTCTCTAATAGACCGGGACCAAAAAAAGAGTTTTCAATCTAACAAGTTACGTATTATGAACCACTAGTCTCTCTAATAGACCGGGACCAAAAAAAGAGTTTTCAATCTAACAAGTCACGTATTATGAACCACTAGTCTCTCTAATAGACCGGGACCAAAAAAAGAGTTTTCAATCTAACAAGTCACGTATTATCAACCACTAGTCTCTAATAGACCGGGACCAAAAAAAGAGTTTTCAATCTAACAAGTCACGTATTATCAACCACTAGTCTCTAATAGACCGGGACCAAAAAAAGAGTTTTCAATCTAACAAGTCACATATTATCAACCAAGCTGCAACCTGCATCCCATTGCTGCAATGTTGCATTCCATATGCTTGTTTTATAAGTACTTTAGTGGAATGTGCTCTGATGAACTTGTCACACTGGTGCTCTCCTGATGTAAATAACTCGACCAACCCAAAAAGCAGTAAAATCACACACCTTCACTATAGTGATTCACAGAGGTCTTCTACTTTAACAGTTTCTTCCCTGAAACTGATTTCCTACTTGCCAACCTGTACTAATATGCAAAAATTTAAATGTGAAGAGACATTTCACTGTCCAATTCCCTACTTAAGGAGTCCCTGTAGGCATGGTCTCTGATTAACAGTGGCAACGTGCTTCATTTGGGGTAAAAAATGAAATTAAAAAAAAAAAAATTGGAGAATCTTTCTTAATTAGTATCAAATGACTAATGATCAAAATTGAATGCAAATCTGAAATATTTGAATTTCAAACGGGATACTGTGTCTATATCCTTAAAAATCCTTTAAAATACCCTCCCCCGCACAAAAAAAAAAAAAAAAAAAAAAAAAAATGAAAAGTAGGAAATAAATACCAAACAGCAGAAATTGGAATACACTCTACTAAAGCCTGATTGTCATCACAGCTGTTGAATTTCAAAAATGCAATCTGGACATGAGGACACTTTAAAAGAACGATATGCAAAAAAATTCAGTTTTAAACTTGGAAAAAATACCACAGAAATGTATGGAGTACTTCAGACGGTTTTTGAACCATCTTGCATGAATCAGCCATCAGTTTTTGAGCGGCATAAGAGATTCAAGGAAGGTAGAGTCTGTGAGAGATGATGAGAGGTGTGGGAAGAATAAAGAAGTCAGAACTCCAGAGTTGATTGGCCAAATAAAGAATTTCATGAATAAGGACTGTCATGTGTCTATAGACAATAAGTGCACAGTTTGATGTCAGTGTGGGTACTGTACACACAATTATTCGTTAGGAACTGAAGATGTGGAAGATTTGCGTAAAGTTTGTCTCAAGAGTGCACAGAGAAGATAAGAAAGACTATTTGACCAAGATCAAAACAGTTCCTCACTCTTGTTCCCTCTGACTTTTTATTTATTCCCTAAGTTCAAGGAAAACCTTAGAGGCTGTCATTATGAGAAAATTGGGGAAGATGAAAGAGGTTGTGACGAGAGTATTTGACATGCTCACACAAGAGGGCTTCCATGGGGCTTTCCAGAAGTTGTTGGAACTACAACAAGTGCATTGCAACTGGAGGAAATTACTTCGAAGGAAACTAGAGTTTCATCTTTGTACTATCTATAAATGTGCCTATACAAAAAAAGTCTGGAAACTTATTGAAGGCAATCTGTGTCCGTCTCTCTCATATATATATATATATATATATATATATATATTGATCAGTCTGAAACCGTCGCAAGTTGTCATGGTTGGAAGTGAAAATATTAAATTAGACATTTTCAAATCCATAGCATTTGACATTTACAAATCATAAGCTGTTGCAAACCTTTTCCCAGACATTTGACATTATTTTTGCTGCTTTCCTCTTTGTCTGATATAAAATGACACTGCTATGCTTAAATATGTAGAAATTATCAACACTGAGTGATAAAAAAACAAAAACAAAAGAAAACTGACAAATAGAAAATTTAAGACAATTTGGTTTACAGCACATCAACACAATTGAATACAAATTGCTATTGTGAAATTGCGAGCTCATATCATTTCCAACAGTATCAATACATAAATAACCAGAACAGATAAGCAAAATTTCAACTCTGTAAGAGTGAGTGTGTCTTTTTAAAAAAAATTTTTTAGATGAGTATTTAAAGAGGGTTTTTTCTCGGAAGGGGGCTTATCACTCAGTGATAGTGTTATGGGATTTTTTTTTTTTTTTTTAGGAGTGGGAGTTGCAACTCATATCTAGAGTTAAGGGAACATTTTTAAGGGAACGCTTATCACTCAGATTTAAAATTAATGCTATGGTCAAGCATTTTTTGGAGGTGGGTTTGTCACTCAAACTTAAGGTTAGTGGTAAGATAAGTAAAACACTTTTATACTACTTTTTCAGCATGAAAAAATATCAAAAGAATTTTCAAGTCTAATTGCTCTGAAATGGCAATAACAGCCAGCAAATGGAAGATTATTTATGTTAAAATTTATTACTTTATTTATTGTGGACTATTATCCCATCTTTCTTAGTTGTTGTTTCACAACGTTTTAGCCAACTATTCCTCTGGCCTTCGTCAAGTGGTAACTGTGACGGGATAAGAACTCTGAATCTCCTAACTGCTCCTATCCCGTCTTGGTTACCACCTGACGAAGGCCAGAAGAATAGTTGGCCGAAACATTGTGAAACAACATCCAAGAAAGATGAGAATAATAGTCCGCAATAAATAAATTAATAATACTCATCTCAATAATTCCAATTAAATAATATGTATTTAAAATTTTTATGTAAAACTGATCTCCTTCCCCACTCTAAATTCAATAATTCGTTTTTTTTTTCTTCCAAGATTTTCAAGGTGTTTGCAGTTTATCAACTAAAAAAATGTAAAAAGTAGAATCTTACAAATCTTTTTAAATTGGAGTTTAGAAATTCATGTCTGATTTGTTTGAAATTAAAATATTCAAGGTAGCAAAACATGAAAAAAAAAATCGAAATTACTTAAAGTGTCTCAACAATAGCATACACAGAAAAAGAGCTTGATGATCCGATTAAAATAATTAATTTTTTAAATCTGACTAAAAAAGGAAATTATTTCTTTTTGCAAAATTGAATATTTTTCCTTTTTTAAGGCCATATGTTTCATCATATTTTTTCACTACTTTTTTAAGGTAATGTAATTTTTTAAAAACAAATTAAGCAATGGAATTTACCAGATAAGTGTACTTGTGCAACTGAAAACCTCCAGAATTATGCATTTACTGCAAATCACTTGTAATCTGCAGTAAAACCATAATTCCGCTGCAAGAAATTAAAAATACATTGTATTCATTAAAAAAAAGAAAAAAGTTAGAAAACTCAGTTTGATTGCAATGTATTTTATGTACAAGAAAATGCTAAAATCTAATACTAGAACTGTCTGTCTTATGAGAAAAATGTTTCAAATAATTCACATAAATTATACATTCTGCAAACTTTTATTAAAAAAAAAAAAACAGCTTTCACTTCCATAATTATTGGCCGATTTCAAAAATCAAATTACTTTCATATATGCAAACATAGTTAATGAATGAGAGTTTTAGATGAGAACTACCTTCAGTTTTTCGTGTACTTAAAGATATTTTTTCTACATTTTTTTTTCATAATTGCTCAGTTCAATCAGTTAAATACACAATTTTAATTTACATTATTTAAAAATAATTCATAGAGAAAATTTCAGGGTCATTCCATTAAATTTTTTTTTTTTTTTTTTTTTAGTATTATAGATTGATACTTTCTGTTAAACTCCACTTCTAGATTCTATATCTTTAGGCAATTACATGTGAACACCCTGAAAATTTTCAGAAAGAAAAAAAGTTTAAAATTTAGAGTGATGGATTAGTTTCACATATAAATTTAACTTAAAATAACCCTCCATTTCCAGGCTATTCTAGTGTTTATGACGGCTAACCTTTTTTTAAAAAATTATTTCTGTTCATTTATTTGGGGGAAGGTAAAAATGTTTTTTTAAATGTATGGTTTTAAGAGGATTGGGGAGGGGCTTGCTACTAATACCTAGGGTTAGTGGTTGAGTAAGTAATTATTTTTATTGTACTAACTTTTTAACAGGAAAAAATATTGGAGGGTGGGTGGTGGTTAACAATGTCCTGGAAGTGGGGTATCATTTCACATTAAATTTATATGAGAAACTGATCCCCTACTCCAAATTTTATTTTCAAGGCCAAATAGTTTTCATTTAAATTTATAGAAATGTTAATACTTGCTATAGTTGTTAAATGCTTCCCAATACTAGTTATCATTTCTAGTTAGTTAATTATTGGACAAATGCTTTGTGAAAACTGTTACTTTGATAGCAGTTCAGGTTCCCACATTCCTGACCCCCCCCCCTCGCACACACACTGGTAGCTGCCAGGCCTATTATAAGTATCGCCTTGCATATGACTCGTTTCTGATATCATCTTTAACAATAGACTTACATTTGTAGGCATTGTTATCAGCTAATTTGAAATTTTTTTTTTTTTTTTTTACATAGGCATCACCACTTATGAAGGCCAAGAGGCCACTCGAGGATAAGGGTTAAAGAGTGTACAGTATAAATTGGACAATATAGTAACCGTTAGTAATGGAGATTCGGTTAATTTGTTAACTTATATGGAACGGCTCATCAAAAACTTGTTTACGTTAGACTTGAACACAACCATATTGTAGTCAGCTGGAAAGCAGAAAAACGGAAGGCAATTCCATAGGCGTGCAGTTCTAAGAAAGAAGCTTTGTTCATGGAATCTACGTTTAGGTTTAGGCACAGTGGGGGGAACTAGTGATAGTGTTTCTGCTAGACGTGTGTTTCTTGCGAAAGATTGGTGAGGGGGGACCATAGAATGGAGCTCAGTCGAGCACTTGCCATGAAAATAACGATAAAGCAGAGACAAACTCGCAACATCTCTTCTGTGAGAAAGAGGTTGCAGGGAAGAGAAAAGGGCATCCCCCACAAGGCTATGAAGTCTATTTTGAACTCTATCAAGGCAGGATAAGTTCTTTCTATCAGCTCCTGTCCAGATGTGGCAACAGTACTCCATCCTTGGACGTACCTGGCTCTTATATAAATAGAGAAGCATCAGCAGTAAGATATCTACCGGATCGATAGAAGGATCCCACCATTTTTCCAATGGCTTTGGCAACCGATTTGATGTACGTGTTTCATTTAAGATCAGGAGTAATGGTCAAGCCCAGAAGCTTGTCAAAACTTGAGGCCTCCTGAAGACGAGAGCCATTCATTTCAATGGATGCCAGATGGAGATCAGAGCGTTGATGATGTAAAGATAAAAGCTTGGTTTTAGATGCATTAAAAGTAACAAGCCACTTCTTTCCCCATTGTATCACTTGCTCAAGATCAAATGAGAGAGAATCAGAGAGAACTTGGTCATTTACGGTCTTAGATGTGCTACCATAGATAGTTGTCATCAGCCTACGAATGATGTAAGGATGTGATTTGGAAGATCATTAATATAGATCAGAAAGAGAGTTGGGCCCAGGATGGACCCCTGAGGGACTCCAGCATTAATACTAAGAGCTTCTGATTTCTGCCCATCAACCACTACTCTTATGAATGAAATGTAATTAGAACATGTTAATTTTAAAAATTTTTAAATTTTTTTTTTATTACATTTTCACCCCAAACAAGGCGCATTGCCACTTTGGTGTAGGGGGCTACTATCAGGGGCAGCAACTACTGCGGCACTATGTTGGGATTTGGGCAGCAAGATGTCGGTTCACGTTGCACTTGAACTTCTGCATGTCAGTACATTTAGGGAAGCAGGAACCTGGAATAGAATTCCAGAGTCTAGCGGTTCTGGGGAAGAAACTATTGGAGTAGAAAGATCTTTTACATCTAGGGATCTCTACCGTGTGGGGGTGGGATTTAGCTGCCTGTCGGGTTTGTCGAGGGTGTTTATGTCGTGGGGGTACAAGTGTCTGCAGTTCGTCAGGGATGCAACGTTTCGTCGATGGGACAGAGGCTGAAGTTTAGATGCCAGTTCAGGACCTATCAGATTGGCGACTCTCTTTTGAACCTTGTCTAGGAGCAAGAGACTAGTAGCAGATGCACCAGCCCAAATATGACAACAATGGTGGCCTTATAGAGGTACAGGATACTTTCAGGTGTCAGTAGTTTTCTAGCACGGTAGAGAGAGCCTACCTTTTTCGCAGCGGCCCTGGCAATGTTATGACACGTTACAATATTTGCCATTTGCAAATATAGATTATAAATTCTCATCATTCTTAGTTTTAGTCATAAATTCTCACTAAACTATTTTAGTGTGATAAATAAACTTATAACTTAAATAAAATCTAATCTGATTAAAATAAAATTTTGTTTCAATAAAAATGTTTTATTCTTAAAATGAAATTAGTAGTGAAGGTTTTAATGTTAAAAGGAATTGTTTAAAAATAATATTTTCTTTTCAAATTATTCACACTACGAATCTTCTTAGACATTATTCTCAAAATGTTTCGGCTGATTTCACGTGCATCTTGCCGAACACTGAAATCTGCATGCAACTGCAATCCAAATTGTAGGAAAAACAAAAACAAAAAACAATATGATGAAACGAGAACGGATAAAATGTCAGGGAATAAACGAAGCAATACCGAGTTTAGATAATGAATCGGTTCAAAATAAATTTTTAGGGTTGAAATGGACACTTTTTCCTTGGAATAATAATTCATGGCATTTAACAAATATTTCAAGAAAAATAAGTGAACAAACACTGGTTAAGTAATTTTTCAGGTGTTTTTTTTTTGTTTCTGCACCTTTAATAAAAACTTTTCTGTGCAATCCTTTTCATTGTAATGGCTCATTATGATAGCGTTTCACTCTATCTTGAGATCCATCAGTGTTGATACATCCCTTAGGTTCACATCCGAACATGACTCGCTTAGGCATAATACATGGTTTTATTGCAACGAATGATACAACTTTATCATTATCTTGTTTCCACAATCTGCTCAAATTCTACATTATTCAATATCTGTAACAGAACCAATGCTTCAACATATTAAATGATAAGAATCTGAAAACAAAATCGTGGAATTAAAAAAAAAAAATTTTGCTTGTGTTTATCTGTTTTACAGCATATCAACCCTCTTTCAGACATTTAATGTTAAAACAATAACTTTGATTAACAACTGCATAGGCTTATGTGAACACAAGTCACTATCTTATTTATAACTGAATAAGGTGTGGAGGTTCATATCTATTTCACCCATGTGCTGATCTTCTATGCTAGAATAGCACACGGATTCCACAGTCCATTAGACCAATTATATAATTTAGATGCTGGTTAAATTTACACTTTCTGTGTGCCTCACAAAGAATAAAGTATAGTTTATCATTTGTTATAAACATTCACAAGTTAGGGGTTTATGCATAAACTGAAATTTGTAGGTCAGAATTACATGAGGAATTAGTTGAAGGCTTTGTGTATCAACTTCTGGGAGAAACCACTTAACAATGATTTTGTTAAATCAAAATGACAAAACATAACATTTTATGAGAATAAAAATATAAAGAAAAACAAAAAAAAGAAAGAATGAATTAAAAGAAATTTATCTACATTTCACCAATTAAATGATTTTAGAAAACTCCTCCCTACCTCCTTAAAAAACAAAACGCTTAACCTTTTAATATAGAGAAACAAATGTCTCAAAAGAGATGCGGAGTTAGCTGAAAAACATCTTACATCATACATAAAAAGATGCTAACTCATAAAAATGTCCGACTTTCAACTGACTCCATCTCAGAGATTAGAAATTGGCTGAGAAAACAAAAAAGTCTGACTTGAGTTGTCATTTTTTAAAAATCCACTCTGGCCATTACAAAAATGGCTGACTTTGATAATCTACTGGCTACAAACAAAATTTTCACTTAGCATAAATAAACTTTTTTTATAGACAATAATTTAAGCTTATTATCTAAAACAATTCACATTTTTTTTAAATAAAAAATGATATAACTATAAAAGAATAATAATGATGCATACATTTTTAAAAAATAATTCTCAAGATAACATTGTATTTTGATTATATCCCCATGTAAGTAAAAAAAATAAACAAACATCAAAAACAAAACATTTTCAAAAAGTAAATAAATAAAACATCTAATACAGTTACACACACACACACACACACATATATATATGTCCATGCAATAATTGCCATCAGATCTATGCTGGTGAAACTCAATGGGAACTAAAAAAAAAAGACTTGAATATAAAGGAGATAAAAATGCAATATGGTTTCCATTCTGCCAGATCTGCAGATATGCTAACGGCTATATCTCATAGGATTAGTGAATCTCTTGATGGAGGCTTCCTTTCTAGGGCAATTGCTCTTGACATATCAAAGGCTTTTGATAGGGTGTGGCATTAGGCTCTACTCTACAAGATCTCCAACTACGGTATAGCTGGAAATGTCTTCTCAATTATTGAATCATTTCTTTCTCATAGGTTCATAAGAGTAGTGGTTACTGAGCAGAAATCAGAAGCTCACAATATTAATGCTGGAGTCTCTTACAGATCGATCCTGGGCCCAACCCTCTTCCTGATCTGCATCAATGATCTCTCAAATCACATTCTAAGATCATTTGTAGACATAGTGACAACACTACCATCTATGGCAACACTTCAAAGCCCGTAAATGACCAAGTACTCTGATTCTTTCTCCTGTGACCTTGAGCACGTGGTGCAATAAGGAAAGAGATGGCTGGTTAATTTTAATGCATCTAAAACCAAGCTTCTATCATGAACACTGATTCCCGTCTAGCATCAATTGAAATGAATGGTTTGTCTTGGGGAGGCACTATGTTTTGACAAGCTTCTGGGTCTGACTTTTACTCCTGATCTGAAATGGAACATGTGAATCAAATCCGTTGCCAAGGCCGCTACAAAAATGGTGGGATCCTTTTATCGATCCAGTAGATATCTCACTACTGATGCAATTCTCTACCTTGTATAAGAGCTAAGTACGTCCAAGGATGGAGTACTGTTGTCACATCTGGGCAGGAGCTGCTAAAAGCATCTTATTCTGCCTTGACAGAGTTCAAAATAGATTTTGTAGCCTAGTGGAGGATGTCATTTTCTCTTCCCTGCAACCTCTTCTCTACAGAAGAGATGTTGCGAGCCTGTCTCTGCTTTATCGTTATTTTCATGGCAAGTGCTCTGCTGAGCTCCAATCTATAGTCCCCCTAACCAAACTTTCACAAAAAACACTCATCTATCTGAAACCACTACCAATAATTCCCCCCACTTTTTATCAGTACCTAAACCTAAATGTAGATTCCATGAACAAAACTTCTTTCTTAGAACTGCATGCCTGTGGAACTCTCTTCTGTTTGCTTGCTTTCCAGCTGACTACAATATGCCCATCTTTAAGTTCAACATAAACAAGTTCTTAAGTAATCTAATTTACCAAATTTACACTAATGATTACTATGATATTGTCCCATTAACTACTAACCCATATCAAGGCCTGGAGGCCACTTGAGGATAAGTGGTGAATTCTTTGTTAAAAAAAAAGAAAAGGAAAAAAAGAAAAGGAAAAAAAGAAAAGGAAAAAAAGAAAAGGAAAAAAAAGAAAAGGAAAAAAAAGAAAAGGAAAAAAAAGAAAAGGAAAAAAAGAAAAGGAAAAAAAAGAAAAGGAAAAAAAAGAAAAGGAAAAAAAAGAAAAGGAAAAAAAAAGGAAAAAAAGAAAAGGAAAAAAAGAAAAGGAAAAAAAAGAAAGCACAATTTTTTCATGCATTACAACATGATCAATTTTTTTTTAAACAAGCTAGACTCATTAAATTCATTTTGAATAAATTTTGGTGAAGACTTCTTGAATCAACACTCATTATAAAAGCTAATACAATTAAACAATGTTAGAGTTTTTGCAATTTATTTCTATTAATCAGCAAAGTAATACTAAATGAAGAGAACTTCTAGATTCAGTTATTTTACACCACATTCCCAACAGAAATTTGTCCATAGTATCAATATTTAAAAAAATAAAAAATAAATAAATAAATAAAGAAAGAAAACTCACTCCATTTCATAAACTCATCACATTTTTAATAGCAATGGTTATGGTCCATTCGAAAATATAACAAAAACATTCTTTAGATGTAAATGACTGTTTCATTAAAAAAAAACAAAAAAAACATTCACTAACACATCACATATTTTCAAATATTTTATTTATATTTTATTTTCTTCAAATCAATCATCTTGAGAAAATCTTGAAATAAAGACAAAATTTTGATGAATATTCAATTGTAGTTTTTTTTCTTTTTCATATATATCCACTTATTTTTGGATAATTTTCTATTTATATCTATACTCTACTGAAATGTATACTCTTCTCTATTGACTCAATAAAAATTGGACATGTGTTGAATCATGTTTTTTCATTAATACTGTTGAAGCTCTCTCATTTTTTCATTTTCTTTCGTTTTTCATCTGTTTATTGAATGTGTTATGTACCAATGTTAGCTCAACGAGTAAAAGATCATCTAGTTGACAAAAAAAAATAACAAAATGAGTTCGTGAGATCAAATACAATACTGGAATTGATCCAAGTCAAAATGACACAAAAAACAAGAAAGGTGAAAAGGACAACACATATCACTTATCACACCATTTTTTTTATCATGTTACCACTGTCAATTGCATTCCATTGCAACCGTTGCTCTCTTTTGCTTGCTCTCATTTTGTCATAATCTGCAATTTATCATAATCAGCATTGATTAAAAGACACTATGTTGAAGTTTACTTAAAAAATTTGAAGTTTAAATAAAATTAAAAAAAAAAAAAAATTAAAACAATTATCTAAAACAATTAAAACAATTGTGGTAAAGAGACTGAGAACAATCTAACCGATTTGATTTAAAATGGTTCAGTTTAGAACTGCCACAAATCTGGCAACAACCTGTATTTGATGAAAGCTGGGACGTACAATGGTTGAAACATGAAAAATGGAATCAACTAAAATAAGGAAAATCATCCGACATAAATCTCAGAAACATTGTCACATTTGTTATTCATAGATTTTAAAAGTTGAGCTTTACTTACAAATCGTAATGCTGGTTCCATTTTGGATCAAGTGTGTTTTTACAAGTATCTGTTGAGTGACACTGACCGGATCCATCAACACTAATTTTAGCAAATGGATCAGGTAATCCTGAAAGAACAGAAAATATATTTGAATTAACATTACATAAAAAAATAATGCAAGATAATTGTTTTTCAGTGATAATTAATGATTTAATTTTATATTAAAAAACAAAAAGAAATAAAAAAATATTACATGAACATCAGATAAAAAAAAAAAAAAAAATGAAGTGTCATCTTCTTCATAAACTTATCAGCCTCTTTTGTTATCTATTTTTTATTAGCTGCATTAATGTTTTTGTGTATTTGAATCATGGTCTATGATGAAATGACATAACTCACAAACTATTCATTTCTGTTGTTAACTTTAAGAATCATTCAAAGTTTCCAGAGCATGAACAGGATTTAAACTTGTGTGTGTGTGTGTGTGTGTGTGTGATATCTCCATTGGTGAGCATCTTATAAATAACCATGCTTGTGCCTCTAAGTTCAGTGTCGATTTGTTCTCCATTCTGAGCAAGTCACACTAGTCCTTTCACACCTTTCATCATTGAAACTATTCACATTAAATCTTTTCTTTGTAAACAAAAAGAAAATTGCTTTGGACTTAATGTGGTTTCTACTTGATTCTTTTTCACATATTTCACATCTTTCTACCATAATTCCTAACCTTGATTCAGCTGTTGAATACGGTTCGAAATCAATTAGTTATAATCTGTCATTCTTTTTATTTTACTTTTTTTTTTTTATTTCATCATGCTAAAAAAATACATTTTATTTTTATATAGTCATAATTAAATTCTGCCCCCCCCCTTGCAAGACATATATACTAATATAAAGCAAAATAATGTAGAGGTATCATGCCATCATTTAAACAGTTGATCTAAGTGGCAAAAACTAATTGCATATTTGAACTCAGCACTTGAATCCAATGGCATAAGTATCGATCCTTTTTAAAAACTTATTCAATTTACAAAGTATATAAAATAACATCTACTTTAATATTTTCTATAATTAGCCGATCGAACAGAAATACTTATAATTGTTTATACTTTCCACATCAAATCAGTGTATATTTTTGACATGGTTCGTTTTCATAAGGAAGCAGTTATCTTTTCTAATGAAAAAAAAAAAGATAAAATATGTTAAATGTTTACTAAAATGTTAATATTTATCTTTAACAAACTATTTCAAATCTATGCAAATATATAAAGTTTTTTCTATCCATTTGTCAAACTCAAGTATTTACAAGACAAAATATTTATCTTTGATCAGTGACCATGTGAACAAGGCATTCATCTCCAGTTCCAATATTTTATGCCATCATTCAGGGTTCGAATTTCACAAAAAGTAGATAATTGCTTTTCCAATTATTTCCTAAACCTGAATAATGGATGAAAAATACTGATGTTTTTAACTTCTAATTTTGGTGATAAAATTCTAAAAGAGTTGAGAAACTCAGGATAGACAGGTACTTTAGATATATATATATACTTTTATAAAGTATAGTCATCCAAAGAATGTGTTTCCTCGTCTATGACTCATCAGTGTGGTTAGACATAATGAGATTCAAAAGGTAGACATTAGTGAATTGGCGCTCGATACTCTGATGTCCTCAATCTGTTATGTAACATTTAAACGAAATTTATTTGTAATGAATGATTTTTAAGTGTGAATACATGTATCTTACATTATACATACATTTTGATAATGATCAGATGGTGATCGAAGCATAAGACTATTTTCGTTTTAAATAATTTTTATTATAATTCAGTATTTCAACTGCCCTGCATTCTTTATTCAAATGATTTGAGTGATGAACAAAAAACAAAAACAGAAATAAGGTCGGCCGTGCACCCACTGATATTTCTGAGCAGCTACATTAGCATTCTCCTGTATGGACATCTCAACCGTAAAGGAAAATGAAACAAAATTTAATTGTCATAGTAGAGTTTGAACTTTTAACTACTAATAGAGTTGAAGTTTCCTATTGGTCAGAGTAAAAAATAGAAAAGGAAAGAAAAAAGATACATTAAATGAATATGGTTGAATCAAATACTGAGGAAGGTTTTCATAATTATTTTTTTTTATATATAAAAATATGTATTATTGGAATATTGTCTCATAATAAAGTGTTTTGCGATCTGGGATATTTTCTGAATAAGTTTATTATACTACATCATGAGCTCTCAAGCTCCTACGTAAACCTTTGTATGAACATTATATATAATACATACACATTGTGTTAAAAAGAAATGTTTCAGAATTGTTTTCCATCAACTTTTCAACCATCTTAACATTTTTTCTCAATTCTTGGCATAAAGAATTCAAAAAAATCTCCTTATTAATCATATGATTATTTTATCCAAACTTTCGACTTTAGTCATTATCAGCATCAGTAATTTGTTATCAGTTGTTAGCGATTTTAAAGTTCCTTTATGGCTGTTGATATTAAGATTTTATTTCCCCAAAATATAATACTATATCATCAAATGATAAGCAATGAACACGTCCTGCTTCACTAGAAATGGCATTTTTAAAAAGTTTTACTGAAATGATGAGAGGAAGTAATCTGAGAATGGGTTAGAATAAATGGAAGAGAAAAAAAAAAAATCAAAACAATTATCGAGACAAATTATAGAAATGTCTATAGGACGGTAAAATAATGTGCAGAGTAAATCATGAATTACATTACTTGTAACACTCATCAAAAGGAAATCGCTTTTCTTTTTGACCTTCCTGATTATCTAGAAAACAACAATGGATAACGAAAAAGAGGGAAAAGTCATTCTTGGGCAAAATGTCAGAAGAGACAGCTGCACTGTATTAGTTATTAGCAATACTAAAAGAGGAAAGATAAGGTAGAGGAGAGCAGCGGAGAGAGGCAACCCCGAGGGAGAGGAGAGCAGCGGAGAGAGGCAACCCCGAGGGAGAGGAGAGCAGCGGAGAGAGGCAACCCCGAGGGAGAGGAGAGCAGCGGAGAGAGGCAACCCCGAGGGAGAGGAGAGCAGCGGAGAGACGCAACCCCGAGGGAGAGGAGAGCAGCGGAGAGACGCAACCGCGAGGGAGAGGAGAGCAGCGGAGAGACGCAACCGCGAGGGAGAGGAGAGCAGCGGAGAGACGCAACCGCGAGGGAGAGGAGAGCAGCGGAGAGACGCAACCGCGAGGGAGAGGAGAGCAGCGGAGAGACGCAACCGCGAGGGAGAGGAGAGCAGCGGAGAGACGCAACCGCGAGGGAGAGGAGAGCAGCGGAGAGACGCAACCGCGAGGGAGAGGAGAGCAACGGAGAGACGCAACCGCGAGGGAGAGGAGAGCAGCGGAGAGACGCAACCGCGAGGGAGAGGAGAGCAACGGAGAGACGCAACCGCGAGGGAGAGGAGAGCAGCGGAGAGACGCAACCGCGAGGGAGAGGAGAGCAACGGAGAGACGCAACCGCGAGGGAGAGGAGAGCAGCGGAGAGACGCAACCGCGAGGGAGAGGAGAGCAACGGAGAGACGCAACCGCGAGGGAGAGGAGAGCAGCGGAGAGAGGCAACTGCGGCGGAGAGGAGGGTTATAGAGAGAGAACCGAGTGGGAGAGGGAAGGCCAGTGGAGAGAGAACCGAGTGGGAGAGGGGAGGCCAGTGGAGAGAGAACCGAGTGGGAGAGGGGAGGCCAGTGGAGAGAGAACCGAGTGGGAGAGGGGAGGCCAGTGGAGAGAGAACCGAGTGGGAGAGGGGAGGCCAGTGGAGAGAGAACCGAGTGGGAGAGGGGAGGCCAGTGGAGAGAGAACCGAGTGGGAGAGGGGAGGCCAGTGGAGAGAGAACCGAGTGGGAGAGGGGAGGCCAGTGGAGAGAGAACCGAGTGGGAGAGGAAGGCAGAGCAGAGGGAACTGAGAGGTAGAGGAGGGTAGCAGAGAAAGATCCGCAAGGGAGAAGAGAGAACTACATATGAGAGATGATTTCAGTATTATGTTTTAAGTATATATCAAAAGGGAGGAGGAGGGAGAGAGAGTTAGGAGTAGAAGGAGGGAGGGAGAGGAAGAGTTAAGAGTAGGAGGAGAGAGAGAGAGAAGTAGGAGGAGGGAGAGGGAAAGAGAGAGGAGGAGGAGGAAGAACTTTCTTGTCACTATTCATCTTCTATAATATAAATCTCACCTGTTTGTTTAAATGTATCTGTATATGTTTTGTATGTCTGCCTAAAGCTTTCAACATAGGCGATGGATTTTCACGCGATCAGTATCATTTATAAGCTCGATGTCTTGGACAACAAATATTGAAAAAATTGGCCAAAAACATTAATGGGTAGTTTTCTATAAAGAGGGGTCCATTTTTTGCGAGCCATTTTTGCAAGTCATCTTATTGGTTGGATTTACTTTGCCTAATTTTAACGTTCCGAACTTCTGGTCATGTCATGAAGTAGGGGTAAGACGCCAGGTTTTCTTTCACTTTCTTTTCCACCTTTGCGTCATGTGTTCGAGCCTGCCTACCTACTACCACTTTTTTTTTTTTTTTTTTTAACATCTACAAACAACCGGGCAACGCCGGGCACCCAGGCTAGTAATATCTAAGAGAACCAATTTAGAAATAATGAAAATGTATGAAAGATATCATTCAAGGTGTTTCTTTTAGAGAAATGAATGTTTTAAATTTAGGAAGTCATTGTCAATTATTCATTTTGAAACTTGTTCACATTTTAAATTGAAGATGACATTTAGAATTACAAAACATTGCCTGTAAATAGCCATGCGTCATTTTATAAACATTAAAAATAGTTCTTCCTCTCTCAACAGAGCAGTTTTGAAAATCTCCTCTGCAACAAAGAATTCTCCTTAACAGAAATTCCAATTAAAGTCTGCATCTGTCTCTTGATTGTTCTTACACACAAATAAAAAGATAAATAAAAAGGAAAACTAAATAATTATTCATAAAAAATATAACCGGATTTATTCACACTTACAAGCAGTACATTAAAATATGCACACATTTGAAAACTTGACAATGCCCGGATATATGAAAAATGGATTTAGCAATATGTGTAAACGGTGAACATAACTGATATGTGTGTAGCAATGACAGATTGTATACAGCTTCTAAGAGCTGGCGTAGAACAGAGAAACGACTGACCACACGTCACAGAATTAGTTTAGATTAAATAGAAGCAGTGGAAAAATGTTTTCGCTTCAGTGATTAGACCAAGTAAAAAATAAGAATTTCACAAAAGCAACACAACATATTTTTTTTCTACCATCTCAACCATTTTAATCAACAAAGAACTAAGCAATATAATTTTATTTCAATTTCCTCTTCAACCATAATTTCACTTGAGTTGAAATTAAAGTATAAAACTAAAATATAAATAAGATATATATTAGCGATACTGATTCAGCATTGCCTTTGTATTAATATATTATTGGTTGGAAATAAAATGGTAAATATCGTCATGTTTGAAATGTTTTAAATTAAAAATAACATTTACAAGAAAAAAAAAATGCTGTAGTGTTTTCATAAAAAATAAAAACCTGATTTATTAGACAGCTGGAAAACAGCAATTAGCTTTAACAAACCGAAACAAATTAATTTTTTAAATCTTAAAAATACCAACAAAATTATTTAAATGTTTAAACCTTATTTTAAATACGTTCTGTACGGAGATATATATTCTTTGTTTAATTTTTTTTTTAATTTATGCATCAGAGAAAATCCAGTTTAAAAAGTCAATTTCGTTTCATTAAGTTCTTTCAGTCATTTTATGGATCTAACTGATAACTGCCCTAGTTATTCTAAATGGAATAATAGAAAGGAAAATTTTCAATCATGTCTTTAGAAAAATCTACACTTATCAAAACATAACACACAAACAAACATTACGTATATAATATAGAGGATATATATATATTAGCTGAAGCAACAGTCTATGTTTAGTAAAAGATTATAATCTTTAAAATTACAACCCTAATATTTCTTAATTTAGCTTTACTAGTAGTAGTTGTAGTAGTAGTAGTAGCAGCAGTCGGCATTTCATGGACCAATATGTCATTATAGGTCATGTAGGTTGCTTTAGTTATTAAAATTGTCAGTTTAGAAAAGATGAACGATAAGTGGCGCTATAAGCATATCTTAGTTATATTAGAAGATTGCTCTTCTAGTGTCTCGGCTACAGGTGTGAATCATTTAAGGGACATTATTTTATTGGAAAATTGTAACGTTTATTATTAAAAGCATTTTTATTGGTCATCACTATTTGTATGTTGCTATAAATTCGTACAACCACTATTAATATATGGATATACTAGTTGAGCTACAAATCTACATTGGGTTATGGTTATGCTATTCATCAGAGGAGGGGAAGGGAGGGGGATATTGAAAATCCATATTTTGTGTATCAGAAACAGAGGTAGTTTGCATTGCATTAGTTTTGTTAATGGTCATTTTGATTTATTTTTAAAATTTTACCATCAAATTAACAAAATAAAAAAAATTAGAGACCAATTACTCGTTCAAGTAAAAATAATTAAAAAAAAATCTTTTACATAGAACCTACAAGAAAATTATCTCTCTTACTCTTGTTTAGTCCTAATGTTAGGGTCCAGTGTTCAGATTTTCTATTTATCAAAGTAACAATGTTGCTATAGACAATCATAATTTGGAATTGGTATAGGTTATAGATTTGCATTGGATGGGGGACGTGTAAAGACAGATAGACAGACTGATCATTCTTTGTTTTATATATATATATACTAGCGGGGGTACCTGGCGTTGCCCGGGTGTTTGTAGGTGTGTGTGTGTTGGGTGGGGTGGGGGGTAAAGAAGAACAAAAAGGAAACTTAATCCTGTTTAAATATAAAAAAAAAAAAATGATAAAACACAGCGATTTTTAAAAATGAAAAAAAGAGGGAGGGGCTTGGTGACAAGTAGGCTCGAACCCGGAGCCTTGAGACGCATATGCTGAGCCTGAACACCTGCACTACGGCAACGGTAGCAATGTAAGAGCGATTAAAAAGTGAATGTCAAACATCACACTACCCGCAGTTTTTAATAAGGTCAAATCGTTTACTGCGGGATAGTTGACGGTGACGTTAACATCCGGTTCAAATCCAGTTTTGCTGTTTTATACTGAAAAATGAAAGCAACACGCAGCTATCTGAAAGTGTGGAATATTTAACTTTTCGGGCAAATTAAATAGACAGGCGACTCCCATTGTTAACTCGTAGATATTATCCTTTAGACAAGATATAAAAGGTTTTAAGAATGAGCGATCCGAGCGAGAACCAAGCGGTAAAAAGCCTTTTGCAGACATACACAAAAAGCGAACATACATACATACACACATTTTGGCTTTTATATATATAGATATGAAATTATTGTGGAAAGATAACTTTTAAATTTTCATCGATTCAACTGTTAGTAAATATTTTCTAATAAACAAAAATGAATGCATAAAACCCGTCCATGAAAAGTTGATTCTTTTAGAATAAAAAGTGAGCATATCCTGAAAATGGAGGTGAATTTAGTTTATCACATGATAAAGCAATAAAATCAAAGTAAAAGTAATTTATTGAAAGTTGTAGTCGTACAAGAGAAAGAAAATCAAGTATCAGTAAAATTACTTCACCTGTGCCAAGTTATGTGCATAAGTAATTGATGATAAAATGATTAAAATATTCTTTAGTTTTTTTTCATCTGAGCCAGATGTAAAGAAAACCCATTAGAGACTTCCTTCCTGCCAATTCTGAATAGGAGAAATACAATATGAACGTCTACCTAAACAATTCAGTTACTTGTAGTTCAAAGCATACAGGTCGACTTTTGTAACAAAAAAAAAACAAGAGTATTGTAAGATTAACCGTCATACAATACATAGCAGAAAAACTCAAATTCAAATGACTAAAGTTGTAAGGAGTAAAAAAAAGGGAGGCAGGAAGAGACGGAGAGAGGGAGATGGGAAGAGATGGAGAAAGGGAGACAGGAAGAGACGGAGGAAGACTGAGAAAGGGAAACGGAAAAAAATTAAAATGGAGAAAAGTAGACAAAACAAACGATGGTGAAGAGAGAGAAAAAGAAAGGGTAAAAGAACTAAGCACAAATATCAAGTTAACATTTTCATATGAGATATTCATGAGTAACCAAAATTCCACATAATCTTTTTGCTTTGCCATTAAAACTAATGTAATGGAAAAACTGATTTTTTAAAAAAAATCTATTCTAGATATATAGAAGTGACTTTGTCTGTCTAAGGAACGGTCCTTACCAAACTCTTCTTTCAATTTTTGCTCTACAAACCTGAAACTTGATATATAAAGGATTTGGACCTGCGGAACAAATTCAATTTTGTCTTTGGCCAGTAAAAAAGCTAGGGGATCAAAATTGAACAAGCCATGCGTGTGTGGTCCCCCTCTGGTGCTGCATGTGAGATGATGCAACAAAAAATAGCGAAGAAATGATGAATGTGAGAAGTGCGAAGGGCCAACATTGCCTTCACATTTTCTCCAAGTTTCAGAAAAATCTAATGGATGGGGCAAAAGTTATGGGGTAAAAAGTGTCATTTTTTTTGCAATTTTGGGGCATTTGCGACCCCTTTTGAGCTCCTGGGAATGCCGAATCCCAGTGAAAATGGACAAACGGTGCAATTTCATGCCTTAAGACATGTACATCTGAATTCAGCACGATGGAAAACTACTATATAGACATACATATCAAGTTTTTAAGTAATATGAAAAAAGAGCTCCAAAAAGGCATGTTTTTTAAGCCCTAAAAGTCCCAGAGAGATGTGAACCAGAATTTTGCCAGAGTCACCCATACTGAATTTATATTAAGAACAATAGCCTCCCCATTTTGGCCAAATTTCAGGAAAATGCCATGAGACAAAAAGTGTAATTTTTGACCATTTAGTGGCAATTTTACCTCTTTTGAGCCCCTGGAGATGCTGAATCCCTGTGTAAATGAATAATGGTGCAGTTTCAGGCATAACTCATGTATATTTGAGTTGACCACCGTGAAAAACCACTCTTATAGTCAGACATATCAGTTTTTGTTGAGAAATATGAAAAAAGAACCACTGAAAGTCACCAGGGATGCGAAACAGAATTTTGCCAGGGTCACTCATACTGGATTTATATTAAGAACAATGGCCTCCACATTTTGGCCAAAAATCTAATGGATGGATCAAAAGTTATGGGGCAAAATGTGTCATTTTTTTACCTCTTTTGAGCCCCTAGGGACGCAATGGGAATTTTCAAAAAAAAAAAAAAAAAAAAAAAATTTTTTTACTGTGCACATCTATTTAATGAAATATAATTTGTGGCAAAATTTCAGTAAAAACTAATGGATGGTTATCTGGCAATCATCCGGAATAACAGATGCATGAACGGATGCCACTAAAAACATAGGTCCCTCTCCGATAAATCGGAGCACCAAAAATTTGAACTTGACATATGTAAGCTGACTTAACTATATCCATGCACAAAAATACATTTATACATTTAACAATGTTATTTTTAAAGCTTTGATATGTATATTGACTTAGTTCAGATGTTAATGCTGGAGAGCTACATGTTTCGGATTCGATTCTAGCTGATGGCACACAATTCATATTCCCTATTATATATTGGGTACAATATAATAATCAATAGAGTATTGGCTCTAAAATAATAAATATGAAATCTGCATGAATCAAAACGTCATATTTAAGAGTATTTTTTTCACTAGGCAACACTGGGCGGCCTGCTAATTTAATGTAATGTTCGACAACCTTACATGGATATCTAAGAACTGGTTAAAATCACAGGTTGGAAGTTGACCCCTTTTCAGTTAACTAGAAAGTAGATGTTACAAAAATATGAACGAAACTACTGCAAAAAATGTGGAACTAGTATCTAATATACTTCCTCTCCTAGATTGGTTTGGAAATATTCAACTTAAAGATTTGTTGACCTTCACCTACTTTTCTTTTGGGGGAGGGGGTATAATTGCCAGAATTATTATGTCATCAAACTAGAGTTAAAAGCAAAAAACATCTATATACATAGACAAAAGGCAAGATGGGCATGAGCGTTTGTGTATGTCCTCAAATGACTTTTCAGATTGGGGTTCCGCTGTAAGTTAAATTCTGCAAGAAGTTTTCCTATACTTCTGAGATCATAATATGAGATTCGCAAACGGACACTGTTACTTTCCTTTTTTTTGATTGAGTTAAAAAAATTCCCACTGTGCCGTCATCTCGAGTGTTTGTCTTTTTCGTATACTAAAGCGAAACTATTCAAACGTAAACGACAGAAAACAGGAAGCTTACCTGGCCCCCAGCCGGGTTTAGAAATAGCATTTAATAAAGCGGGAAGCCAAGTTTAAAAGCAACGTTCATTTCTGTGCATGCAGGGCGACTCCTATGATTCTTAAGTTAATGACCAACTCATTGAATTCACTATCCCCTTTGGCGTAATGGTTAGCGAGGAAGACTACTTACCCACCTCTCTCTTTATCTTTTTTTTTTATTTTAACCACATGGAAGCCATTCTTAACATCACTTTGTCCTTGTGTCAATATCCTCCACCCGGGCAACACCGGATACTCCCCGTTAGTCTATTATATAAAAGGCAAAATGTGTGTATATGTGCGTATGTGTTTTTATGTCTGCCAAAAACTTTCAACAGATGCGTCGGACTGTGAGAAAATTGGTATCGTTTTAAAGCTTGGTGTCTCGGACAACAAATATTGAAAAATTGGCCAAAAAAAATCAATTCTTTCACCATCAACTGGCCCGTTTTTTACAAGGTGGGGGTCATTTTTTTTTTGTCAATATTTTTGCAAGTCATTCAAACCTTGCGTCAACAACGTCGCATAAACACATTATTTCGGCCACCTGTGACGTCACAATTGCGGTGGGTGCATCAATAAGACTGTTTGCTTTTTTTCACCTCCTTTTCCTCCTTCACATGATGGGTTCGAGCCTGCCTACATTTTTTTCTTTTGTGCTTGCAATTTTGCTTTTTTTTTTTTGCTCATCCAACACCCTTACACACAACTCCACATTCAGGAAAACGCTGAGCACCGAGGCTAGTTTAAATATAAAAACAAATTGTAGCAAGTATGAAGATGTGAGCAACAAATTATCGTTTTAGATTGTCTAATTAGATTATTTTATTTGCACAAGTTGGAGCATAAAGATTTTTGTGTGGGCAAGAGAGGCCCAGCAGATCTCAATTTTCTTCAATTATTAGAACGTTTTCAGATTATTAAAGGTTATCTCTAAAGGAAGAGATGAGTAAGCTGACAAGGTAATAACCAGATTTAAGAAATTGTAACTTTTTCCTTTCATAACATCTAAACGATAAGATTTTCTGATTTTAAAGAAAGGATTTGAGAGAAAAATGAAGACATCTTCATTTAAG
This sequence comes from Euprymna scolopes, assembly GCF_053919585.1. Lineage (NCBI taxonomy): Eukaryota > Metazoa > Mollusca > Cephalopoda > Sepiida > Sepiolidae > Euprymna > Euprymna scolopes. Next base: position 161,011,623 of record NC_136490.1, on the reverse strand, counting down.
ACGATAGAGTGGTGGAGAATTTCTGTAAACAATTCCATTATATGGATTTGTTATTTGATTAGTTATTGCTGTTTAGGGTCAGCATAGATCACAACGGCCAAGCGCCAAGTGTTCTGAGCAAGCCCTGTCCCACTTTACCACAGATCGTATTGGAGAGAATTATGTCTGGCCTTTACTTCTGATCTGAAATGGAAGACGTACATCAAATCTGTAGCCCAGGTCGCTGGAAAAATGGTGGGATCATTCTACTGCTCCAGTAGATATCTCACTGCCAATGCAATTCTCTACAGGTACATCCTAGGATGGAATATTGCTGCCATATCTGGGCAGGAGCTGCTAGAAGCACCGTGTCCTGCCTTGACAGAGTTCAAAATAGACTTCATAGCCTAGTGGGGGATGCCCTTTTCTCTTCCCTGCAACCTCTTTCCCACAGAAGAGATGTTGCAAGCCTGTCTCTACTTTATCATTATTTTCATGGCAAGTGTCCATTTGAGCTCCAATCCATGCCCCCTCCTCTTGCCAAACTTTCATGAAAAACACATGTCTAACTGAAACCACTATTAATAATTTCCCCCACTCCTTAGCTGCCTTAAACCTAAACGTAGATTCCATAAACAAAGCTTCTTTTTTAGAACTGCACGCTTGTGGAGCTCTCTTCCGTTAAGTTCTTGAGGAGCAGTCTCCTTAAGTAACCCAATTTATCAAATTTCCACTACTATGGTTACTACGATATTGTCCCATTGGCTACTGAACACACATTAACTCTTATCCTCAACTGGCCTTCGGGCCTTGATAAGTGGTTGACCCATCTCTGATTTGTCTTCAGAGTTGCCTATGGTTGTTGCTGACTTGATTGACCCATTAGACAATGGAGCACCAGGAGTTGGTCAACAATTTGATATAATTTAGAAAATACAAAATCCATTAAAACATTTTTTTAATGTACTTTTTAGAAATATGTTCTTTTTTAACAAGATTAAAAAAAGATATATATATTTAAAATGTGTTTATGCATTCTAATTTTGAGTAAATCATAAATATGAAGTTCCAACTGCCACTATAATGACAACAAAGGCTAAGGAGATATGTGATCTTAAGATAATAAGCAAAGAAAAAAAATAGGAGGGGGGGGTTATGATTTTTTTTAATATTCAAGTTACACTCTATGAGTTGTGTTCCTATCATAGAAAATGTCAGGAAAACTGAAGAGATATTAATTAAGTCATATTGACTTAGCGTCATATCACCAAAGTTAAGCAACATTGAACCTGGTTAGTGATGGGGGATTATTTGAAAATTCTAGGTGCTGTAAACAATCTATTGACGTGTACAAATGAGAATTTATAACTAGCGACAGACTAACATCCTGTCATATGTTCTGCCCGACATTATAAAACTCAGGGTTAAGCACTGATCCTGGGCTTTTAGTTAAGTAACTGGACTTGATTTATACTGAAACTGATGAAACCAAGTGATACCCTATAAATTATTTTGAGTTAGTTCTACAGCATATCAACCCTTTTATTATTGTTATTATTTAATGCTGAAATAAAATACCTGTTACGCGATTGTACATATTACATTTAATAAAAGTTGATATTCTACTAATAGTTAGGGACGATGCTCATACAATGCTCAATGGTATCTGGGAAAGGGGAGTATTTTATCTTTCTTGAATTCCACCAATAAAATTGTTAATAAAATTTCCAATCTTTATTCAATACAAATAAACATCAATCCAAGCTTCAGTCATGAATAGCAAACAGTCTTTTGTTTTTGTGTTTAATGACATGTGGGGACACTTTGATAATCGTCTTATTAGTAGGTTGGATTCTGAGTGGCTTTCACACTCAAATTTTTTGTGTATGTGTTGAGGGGTATCTCAAAGATATTGTCCATCAAAACAATTGTCAGATTATTTTCAAAGTAAAGAGGGCGCATCACAATTAAAATCAGCAAAGTATCCATGTATGCTTGAAACACAGAAGTGCACATCTGCAGCAGATAATTGAAAAGCAAACAAAAACAGGTGAACATTCACAACTGAAATTTGATGAACAAATCAGGTCATAGCTTCATGTTGCAAGGGAATTTTACAAGTGGCGACTCGAAATAATGAAATGCTTTTCTTTTGGCAACTGCATTTTTTTTCCAACAATTTTCCAAAGCTCATTACTTTATTTGTTTTTTAATAAAATGAGCAAAATCAAATTATTTAAATAATAAAAGTTTAATAGAACAATGTACCTTTTTTTTTTTTAATGAAGGCTATTTATAAAAAATTCCTGAAGAAATTGGAATGTTTATACCTTCACGTCTCAACATAAAATTCGGTGAATATTTAGAATTACACTTACAAAAAAATGCAGAAAAATCTTTATGATGTATGCACTAGTCATGGAATGAAGATGTCATATTCCAAAAATCATGTGGGTTTGGCTAGTAACTTTTGTATTTGGATAATAAATGAAATTATTTAGTTATCAAAGGTCAACGAAAGATAAATTTGTAGAGTCCTGCAGACATAGATTGAAGTTTATACCATGTGTGGTTGGATTATAGGAAGGATAGAGGATTTTATTAACAATTCCGTGAGTAAGTGGCATTTTTTCTTATTTTTTTAGGGGCAGTGGGGTACTTTAAGTACAATAAATATACACCTGGATATTCTTTAACTTTTAATTTAACTTATCAACCCGATTAAAGGCTTTGATCTGGTTGGGTTCAGAGTCCGGATTACAAGTGCATTATTTGGTAGAGAAATGAAATATTGTAAACTTACAAAATAAAAAAAAACTTAGAAATCCTTTTGTTACAGCAATGACCCACACTATATGATCAACACTAAGGACAGTGTCGAAATCGAGTACAAAATTTGGACAAAGACAACAATCAGATCATCAAAACCTGTGCGATATTCATGGAAAGCAACAGACTGGAATTTTTTCACACGACCATCTTTGCAGCATTCTGTGCTACCACCATGGAGATCATATTCCAGTCTCTCTGCTGAAGATTAAACCCATGTTCCCTACTGTCCATCTTTTTGGAGCGATGTATCCATTGGTTTTGACATGCAGCTTGCCGACTATGGGGAAAACTCATTCACAAGGCCCTTTCTCATCCCTCTCTGACTGGTTGGCACACACTTGTCAGTGGACAGCTGAAAACCTAGACAACAAAAATTAACGGCGACCTGAAAGTACTATCAAACCAACAAATAGTTGGTCTTTGGCGCTGGAATTGGGAGTGGTTGGCCATTTCCTGCAACCTAGCTTAGGATGGTCGAAATTGGACTGTGATCAGCAGGAAGTTGCTCAATCTGACCAGGATGATAGCCACTACAAGTAACCAATGCAGTGCATGTACCCGTGCGTGCATAAGTTCACACCGAACATTTATTTATAGTAGCTTGTACAAAACTAATCATTTGTTCATGGTCCTGGAGGTTTAGAACAGCCACTATCCCACTTTCCACCACTGGACACAAGCCAGTGATGCTTCAACCGGTGCATATGATCATTATCGCAAGGTACTATAAACAATTTCATCATTTGTATAAGCTTCATTAGAATTTCAAAAATTATTTCACAATATTATAGTCAAGGACTTTGAAAAAGAAATACGTTTACCATCTGTGACAAACAGTTAACTTTTCATTCTGATTATAAAGACTAAACTAAATCAAATAGGATCTTTTAAAGAAAAAAAAGGCATTAGCAATTTTTCTGTATACAAATCTTTCTAAATAGAAATATTTTTTTGCATTTTGGTATTAATCCTTTGTGGGGATATTTGATTCTAAAATATTAAAGGAAAGTTGTGTGTGAGTATGTGTGTGCATGATTAAAAAAAAATACTGTAATATTCATTCTCTTGGAGTTATCTAAGAGCAAGATAATGCAGGTGGGTTAGATGGGGAAATAACTTTTTTTGTTCTTGTTGGTAATTGCTCTCAAAACAACACTGAAATTAGGTCACACAGGAGTCAGAAGGAGAGGTACCTCCTGAACCAAAGTGGTACTCACACTAGGCAGGTTGAACAGACTTCTAAAGAAAGCAGTTTAATGGGAATATCATATTAACAAGTGACTTCTAGTTGCTTGATGTAACGTTCTTGCAGTTCTTGCTAGAAAATGTCGATGCCTTCCTACACAGTGTCTGGTATTCCCAAATAGTTATCCATCTGATACTGACCAGGTTCAACGTTCCAAATAGTTACCCATCTGATACTGACCAGGTTCAACGTTGCTTAACTGCAGTAATCTAAGAGGTAGTGTAAGCGAGAAGTTTTCAAAGAAACATGTTACACTTTTTTCTTTTGTTATTCATATCTGGACCAACTCCAGGTTAGGACTCTGCTATTTTAAATATCAATTAAACTATTTTCTTTCTGAGCACAATAAAGGTTGTAAATTAAATGTTACTGATATTTTACCATTAACAAGAAGGAACTGATGGTGTTAATGGTCATCATACAATTGCCAAGGGTACAAATGAATATCCAATTTCAAAGGAACACGAGAGGGGATATATATTTATTATCGAAAATGTGTATGGACTGATATTTTTGTTAGCATGTTGTTCAAATAGTAAAAATGTTAGAATAGATATCGGGTGGGGAGTTAGAAGTCTCTTTAGCCGATGTCTACAGATTTGTTAATTTAACTTTTAATTTAACACAAGTTATAAATACTGCGTTTAGTCCTTTCCAAAGAAGTGAATAAAAATCTGAAAACATTTAAATTAATTTTAATGTAAATCTTAAATGAGAAAATTTTTAAAATGATAAAAATAAATCAAGTTTCAAGAAAATGCATTTGGCGGGAGGTGGGGGAGTTGATTCATGACTTTTCGTGTGCAACTGAATTTTAGTAAAAAAAAATTCTCATCAGACTGTCAACGTTTTTCTGGTTCACAAGAAGCAGGTGCACAAAGATGATGGAGAACGAAGTAAAGGGAAAAGGAGAACGAAGGTACTGAAGGAAATGGTACAAAAGGGAAAAGAGGGTAGAGAAGGAAGAATCATTTGTGTGTGCACAAATCAATAAGTGAATCCATAAGTTTAATTTAAATTGCATGATAGTGACAACTGCTAATAGTAGCATTCATTTAGCATTATTTCGACTGTTCTCTTTCCTTTATAATAAAGCAAACATTGAGAATTAACTGACTCAAAAATAGAAGTTGGCAATAAAATCCAACACCTGACTCTAAAGTTTAAAAAAAAAAAAATAAAGAAAGAAAAAAAAAGGCCTCCGCCTCATAAGAATGTCTGCAGATAAATATTTTCCAAGACCATTTCTTCATTTTCTACATTTTGTTTGGTTTTATTGGGTTTTACCGCATATCAACCTTTTATTTTTTTGGTTATTTAATGCCGAGTTTCATTTTTTTTGTGTAGATCAGATATTTTAATTTATTAAGTCAACCTTTTTTGCATCATTAGGTGATGTGCTTTTTTTTTTTCTTCTTCTTTTCAGGTGTGTGGTAGTCATATTCTTTTATATAAATTTACTTTTTCAGAAACGCTAGTATTTTGTTGAAATTTATTGTTTTAAATAGCTTTTTCATATTGTTGACATTGTAATAATTTTGCCGGATATGCACGAGATCGCGACAATCCAAAAGAAAGTGTTTTACTGTAAAAGGCTTTTGGCATGCAAAACATTCTAGAGGGTCTTTTTTTTTTTAGCAGTAAGAAGTGGGTTATGTGTGTGTGTCCTATGCTAATATGGGACAAAATCACTTCCTCTCTACGTGAACTTCTGGCATCTGGTAATCGTTCTTCTATTGTGGGTTTGGTCTTGAAAAGTTTGTTATTTGGACGGTTATTCCATCTTTCTTGCCATTTCTTCTTAATGAGATTATTTATTTGTTGTTTGTAGTCAGTGTATGGAATTTTTATATCGCCTTTATTGAGTTTTAAATCTACATTTTGTCTGAAATTTGGAGATAAAAGAATCTTAAATGATTCTGATAACCTCTGACCTTTTTACAGGAATCAAAACGTGTCCATTATTGTTCTTATTGTGGTCAGCATGAAAATGGTAAACATTCTTCAGAAACAATTCTACAAGTCATTTAAAGAATACAGCAATTATTTTTATTGCTTTGGCGAAAGAACATTTCCTTTTTGTGTAGTTAAGATAGAAAAGATGGTGAAAATAAAACTTCATCCATAATTAATGTATTCATTTTTTTTTTTATTACTGATAACTTCAACAACAACAATTATTTTTGAAAATAATCATCAAACATATTAAGTTATTTTCTCAAATTTTTAAAGTCAGACCCAAATAACATGAAAATTTTTTAAATATTTACAAAAAAATAAAAATTAGCAAGGGGGATCAGTCATTTCACATGGAAGAATATGATAAGAGTTGTCTTCCTTGAGTTTAAAAATGTGCAAACAAATAAAAATTAAAAACTAAAATAACTTTATTGCATCTCGGGCAACACTGGATAGATGCAGCCAGCTAATTTCTATTTCAATATTAATCAATCTATATGTAGAATGTTGTAGTTTCTGAGTTTACTTCTTTATAAATTTTTACTAATTTTTAGAAATAGATCCCCCATAACAATATAACTACATCTTAAATTAAAGACGTACATATCATTTTTATCAAAAAAGGCAAAAGAATAATTAGGGAATTTATATTTTATACATAATGTAAAAATTAAATTAATAAAAATAATAATCTTAAGGAGCTGAGGTTTTGGAATAAGAATGCATTGGGGATGAGTGTTGGGATGATTAATGGGGGGAGGGTCCGAACATTTTGAGGGATCTGAATTTTTTTTTTTTTTTAAAACTAATTTCTGATTCCCAAAACGATGCTTTTAATTTTTTTGACAACTTAATTTTTCATTGCTGTACTAATGATAAAGTGATATTTTTAAGCTGGTAATAAAACTAAAATCTATAAATCATAAAAACATCAAAATATTGTGTAAAACAAAGAAAAAAGTGAAACTTTGTAGAAATTCGCTTTGTAGCCTTTAAATCAATGCATCTACCATGGACCCAGCAAGCCACCCCCCCCCCCCTGATTTTCCTCTGTGGACAGAAACCATGCTAGATGATCTAAACATCATGCCCTCCCAAGTACATGATATTATAAAAAACCTAGACATGTGAACCTGACTTCATCCCAGCTGTGCTATTAAAAAATGCTCCACTGAGATCGCTCCTGTTCTCTCTAAACTCTTTAACAAATGCCTTAACAAATCTTGCTTTCCTGGCTGCTGGAAAACTGCTTCTGTGGTACCAGTTTACAAAAACGCTGGCGAAAGAACTGACCCATTAAATTATCGCCCAATTAGCCTCCTCCCTCTTTTCGCCAAAATATTTGAGTACTTAATTAATCAAGCTCTAGTCCACCACCTTACAGCTGCTAAACTTCTGTCAGACCACCAATATAGATTTAGGCAAGCCTGTTCTACTGCAGATATTCTAACTGTAATCTCTGAACGTTTATACCAAGTACTGGATAAGGCAGGGGAGGGGAGGGGAGGGCAGTAGCCCTAGATATATCTAAGGCTTTTGACAGGGTATGGCATGATGGTCTTCTCATGAAAATAAAATCCTATTGTATTACTGGACATATGCTTAGCATAATTAGATCCTTCTTAAATGAGAGAAGAATCCAGGTTGTCCTCGATATGCGCATGCCCAAAAACTTTTGATATAAATGCGGGTGTACCTCAGGGATCGATCCTTGGACCTTTATTATTTCTGTTATTCATAAATAACTTACCTGATAAAATTGTCTCTGAGATGGGTATATTTGCAGACGACACCACGCTCTATAGCAGGCACGTGGGGAAAACTAATGAGCATATATCTAAGGTAATGGCCGAAACTCTAGACCAAGATTTTCAGTCTGTAGTGGAATGGAGTCATAAATGGATGGTAACATTCAACGCTTCCAAGACAAAGCTAGTTTCCTTTAATAATTACATGAAACCTTACCAACCACCAATAGCTATGACTAGAGATATTTTACCTGAAAGCACTTTGTTCAAACTCCTTGGCTTAATGTTCACAGGAAACATGAGTTGGAATAAATACATTGAGATCATTGCTAAGGCTGCTGCAAAGAAGGTGGGCTCTCTCTATTGTGCTAGAAAGTTACTTATGCCTGAAAGTATCCTGTACCTCTACAAAGCCACCATTCGCCCGATGGATTACTGCTGTCACATTTGGGTTGGTGAATCTGCTACTAGTCTCACTCCTGGACAGGGTCCAAAAGAGAGTCGCCAACCTAATAGGTCCTGAACTATCATCTAAACTTCAGCTCCTGTCCCACCAACGAAATGTTGCATCCCTCTGCCTGTTTTACAAGTATTTTAATGGTGGATGCTCTGACGAACTACAAGCACCTATACCCCCTCAACGAAAATACCCCCGACAAACCCGACAAGTAGCAAAGTTCCACCTCTACACAGTTGAGATTTCTAGATGTAAGAAAGCCTTTTACTCTAATAGCTTCTTCTCCAGAACTGCAGGACTTTTGAATTCTCTTCCGGTTTCCTGCTTCCCCAACTGTACTGACATGCAGAAGTTCAAGTGTAATGTGAACAGACATCTTGCTACTAAACTCCCTACATAAGACCTTGTGAACTTAGGTCCCTGATAGTAGCCCCCTACATCAAAGTGGCAATATGCCTTGTTTGGAGTGAAAATGTAATAAAAAAAAAAAAAAGTCTGATTCAAGGTTCTCAAAACAGCTCCTTTAGCTGTCCAAAGGAAAAAGACCCACAGAAGGACACCGGAAACGGTTCAAGGACAATCTGAAGGTCTCCCTAAAACAGTTTGGTTTGGCTCATGGGAAAAACTAACCCAGACAGATGTTCCTGGCGTGCTGTAACTCACAAAGGGGCTACAGTTGCTGAATATGCACACAATGAAGAATGCTAGAGAAAAGAGAGAGCAGTCATCAACATCTTCTGATGCAGAATCATCCCACATGTGTCCAACATGTTTAAAAATAGTTTTGTAAAAACAAAAGAAACTGTAAAAGATCATTAAAATAAAAATGTTTGGTGGGGTTTTGTTTGGTATCCCTTTCTTCAGCCTCATAGGGTGGCCAAAAATTGTGGAAAAAACTTTGAACATGAAAGACTTGGTGTGGAATTGAAGTTTGAATTCGGTATAAAGAAATTCATGAATTTAAAGATTTTTGCTGACTTTGGTGTTGCTTATTCCATATCTGTGTAGTTGTAAAAGAAAACTTCTAAAGATAGAAAAGGTAGACTGGGGTGGGGATAAAAGGTAATAAAATCAAAGACTAATAATAAAATGATTCTTAGTTATTATTAGTGAAACTGTTGGGCAATTCAGTTGTTACATTTTCCGTCTAATGACTAAACACTAGTACATGCCTTTGAGACTGTGAATAATAAAAATGTAACATATATATATATATATATATATATATATATATATATATATATATATATATATATATTAAGTAAAGTGATTTTCAATTTAAAAATTAAAAAAAAAAATTTTTTAATTTAAAAATCAAATTTTAATTAAATTAAAAATCAGTTTCATAAGAAGGAACAACAACAAAGTCAATTATCTGTACGATCGTTTCGGAAATCCGTGCTTTTTATTTGTGGTATACATGAAGTTATGTAGAACAATTATATATAGTTTTTTTGGTAAGCACGGTCTCCTCATCAGCAAATTTAGGAGGATTTTTATTGAATTTAAAAGACACCATAAATAAACCTAGCATTAAAAGTAAGGCAGATGAATCTGAAAAAATTGAAATAAAAGGTTTGGATTTACAATTTATAAGAAAATTAATATAGGTTATAGATAGAAATGAGTAGAAAAAATATATATTTTTTGAATTTACATAATAAATATGATTTAAAAATATATAGAGATAGTTACCTTTTAGTTTTTCTTTTTTTGAAATCAGGAACTGTGTTTAAAGTAGTCATTTAGATGTTTGCTATAGCTTTTTATTCTATTGAATGATGAATTTTAAAAGGGTGACGCTCGTGCAGTAAATTGTTTCCGTTAGCGTATTTTGATTTCAAGACGCTACAGTTAATATATATAGAGAGAATATTTATTTTGCAAGTTTTTAAGGGGAGATAATTGTCATGTATTATTGATTTTATTTATTATTTGATTTATGGGTCTAAGGGAGGTAATTGGTCTAACTTTATTTAAAAAAAAAAAAAAAATTGTAATCTATTTTTACTGAGTAATTTTTGATGATTTAAGGTGGTTTATATTTATTAAATTTAAACCAACGTTTATGATTACATGTCAGAAGCTCGTGTCTTGAATTTACTAGTTTGGTTGTATTTTTTATATCTTCATATTTTAAAATTTTTAGGGTTTCTTTTGTACATAGTGCACAAAATTTATCTCCTGGTTTATATGATTTGCAAGTCTCAATTATTTGCCATTTTAAGTTGAAAGAAATATTGCTATTTTTTAGTTGCCAAATATAGTTGGATAGAGTAGTTTGGTTTGATAGAGAGTTATTTTTAAAAGAATGTTTGTGCGTTGAAATTCTATGTTTTATTGGGCCAGATGTGGAACCAATATATATTACCTCTTGATATATATTTTTTCTACTCATTTCTATCTATAACCTATATTAATTTTCTTATAAATTGTAAATCCAAACCTTTTACTTCAATTTTTTCAGATTCATCTGCCTTACTTTTAATGCTAGGTTTATTTATGGTGTCTTTTAAATTCAATAAAAATCCTCCTAAATTTGCTGATGAGGAGACCGTGCTTACCAAAAAAACTATATATAATTGTTCTACATAACTTCATGTATACCACAAATAAAAAGCACGGATTTCCGAAACGATCGTACAGATAATTGACTTTGTTATTGTTCCTTCTTATGAAACTGATTTTTAATTTAATTAAAATTTGATTTTTAAATTTAAAAATTTTTTTTTTAATTTTTAAATTGAAAATCACTTTACTTAATATTGAATTAGCTCTAGGACATTTAACTATCGAGCTTATTATATATCTAAATTACAACGAGCATTTCCTGTATTTTAATTAAACTAGTAATTTCACTGTTACATTAAAATACACTTAGCTCTTTAGTCTATTATTCTAATCTCCTTTAAATTTATATATATGCCCGAGATACACTGCACTGATGATTCCCGAAAGGATGAAACACTAGTGTCTGTAGGTATTTAATAATTATTATAGTAAATAATTAAGTCGGCCCCTTTAAGAAACTTGTTTCTTATTGTTGAGCATTTTCAGTTGAATTAAAATCGACCAATTTAGCTCATATGTGCAGATCATCATATAATGATTAAATCACTCTGACAGACGTTAAAAATCATTTAAAAAATAAATGCTTAAATTCTACAGTATTTTTTGCGGTTAACGGTAGCCGAATGGATTAGGTCCTTGCTAATGAAGCCAGGGATGGCTTCTGTCGTCGGGTTCAAATCTATTTGACTGGTTAATTGTAACACCCTGCACTGATGATTCCCAAAAGGATGAAACACTAGTGTCTGTAGGTATTTAATAATTATTATAGTAAATATTAGTGGTGGGACGATTAATCAGAATCGTTAATCGTAAGAATAGTGTATTTTGGCAGGAATCGGAATCACATTGTTAAAAATACCTTAGATTTACGATTCTTTCATTAACATTCTCTTATATTTTTTAAGTTGAACTGTTTGTTTGAAGTGAGATTAATACTCTAAAAAATTATGATAAAAACGTCATAGAACTTTTCATAATATATTTAATATAATGTACAAGAATTTTATTAACTACTTTAAAGGTGATCTTTATTTATCTTAATGAGTTTCAAAATTTCTTTGAATTTTTTCTTTAATTCTTTGAATTAAAAAAAAAATTATTTTTTTTACTTTTAGCTTAACTTGCTTTTATATTTCACCATTTCGTTTTTTAGTAATAAATGCTTCTCTACATTAAAAGCCGACTGTTGGAGATGCCTCTCCATGGGATTAATGAACTATCTCATGACGTCACTTCTGGTAACGAGTAACGGTGCCTGGTAGTCAGAGATTGGCACGCGAATTGCTCAACTTGCTTTGTCTGTAATATATGTGAATACATGTGTTTTCCTAAAAGTCCTGTGTTCCTCCGTTTATTACCATTTAACCCTATAACCACTGGCGACGTTGGATTCGACTTTCAGCCCCCCCCCTCCCCCAAAGGAAAAGAATGAATGCATTTGACTTCAAAAGAACTTTGGATTTACAAGCTAAGAATTCGGCTGGCAATTATGTTCTAAAAAACAAACAAAACAAAACAGAAACGGACGCATGGCAAAGCTCAAATGCAAGTTAATTTTTTTTGTCTCTATATTTAAATTGAAAAGAACTGTGCTAAACGCATTTTGTTAAGGCTGTAAGTTAGTTTGGTTGCTTATTGAAAGAGAAAAAAAAAGGGAAAAATGTTGACCCAATTTCACAGCGAGAACAATTCTATTGTAACTTGTCGACTGTTTATTTATATGCAAATTTGAACATTTTTCAAATGAAGTGAAAAGTTGTTTTGCTGCTGGTTTTATGCAATATTTTAATGGGAGAGAAATGTTTTTTTCCCTCTTTTCGTTTTACTTGGACTAAAAGAAATACTTTATTTCAATAAGTGGAATTTTCTGAAATATTCTACTTTTAATGTCGGTTCTAAAGTGAAAAATTTTTTTTCTTCCACGTGGGGACCCCCCCCCCCCCACACACACACAAAAAAAAAACTAGCCATTTTGGTTAACTGCCAGACAATTCCACAATTATTTTTATTCTTTTGCAACTGTATGGTATCACAGTGTGTATATATATATATATATACAGTGATGATCATATTTATTGGCACGGTAAAATAAAAGTTAAATTTTGTCTAATAAATTCTAAAAAGGGGATTAAATTAAAGAAAATAACAAAGTATATTATGTATTTTTAACTGGCCTTTCCGATGCAGCAATCGGATTTTAGAAAAAATAAATAACAAAGGAACAACAAACATAATTGCAAAAAACCCTTGTTCAAAATTATTGGCACGGCTTTGTTTTTCTTTTAGTATCAGTATAATATCAATCAATTTCCGGTTTACGTGCTTTCTGAACTTTTTTTATAGCCATATTATGCTTGTTTAACGCTAATTCAGTGAATAATTTTTTTCAGATAATTTTTAGATAGCGATTTATTTAAACTATTATAAGTGACTAAATTATAATTTTCAATCGCCATGGTTAAAACTAAGAAACACAGCGAAGACGTCAGGAAGCTTGTTGTAGCATGCCATACCAATGGGGAGGGCTATGATAAGATTTCAAAGAAGCTAAACCTTCCCAAATCCACTGTTAGAGCCATAATAAACAAGTTCAAATCGCAAGGCCACGTTATGAGTTTAGAGGGTAGAGGGAGAAAAAGGATTCTTTCCCCAAGAGATGAACGGAAAATTGTTCGACAAGTAAAACAAAACCCAAGGATCTCTGTTGGGGAGATTGTTGATGAACAGAGCACCTCTGGAGTGAATGTATCTCGACATACAGTTGGTAGAGTTTTGAAGAGAGCTGGTTTAAAAGCATGTCGTCTGAGAAAGACTCCCTTCTTGAAGCCTATGCACCTGAAAGCAAGGCTAGCCTTTGCAAAACGTCATATTGATAAAGATGTTGCATTCTGGAAACGTGTTCTATGGACTGACGAAACGAAAATAGAGTTATTTGGCCATAATAAAGTGTCTTATATTTACAGAAAATCTGGCGAAGCTTTCCTGCCTAAGAACACCATACCCACAGTGAAGCACGGTGGAGGCAGTTTGATGTTTTGGGGATCCTTTGCTACCTCTGGACCAGGGCGACTTGTTAAGGTCACAGGTAGCATAAAAAAGGAAGATTATGTTAAAATATTGGATGAAAACCTGAAAGACTCTGCTAAAGAGCTCTCACTTGGTCGTCGTTGGTGGTTCATGCAAGATAATGACCCAAAGCATTCGGCTAAACTGACTAAGGAATGGCTTGAGGACAATCATATTAATGTTTTGGAGTGGCCATCACAAAGCCCAGACCTTAATCCAATTGAAAATTTATGGAGAACATTAAAATTGAGGGTAATGCAAAGGAAGCCTAAGAATCTTATTCAATTGGAGGATTATTGTCAGGAAGAGTGGGCTAAAATTACTACTGAAGAGTGCAACAACTTGGTTGTAAACTATGAAAAGCAACTGAGGAAGGTAATCAAGGCCAAAGGCTATACAATTGATTATTAAATAAATCGTGCCAATAATTTTGAACAAGGGTTTTTTGCAATTATGTTTGTTGTTCCTTTGTTATTTATTTTTTCTAAAAACCGATTGCTGCATCGGAAAGGCCAGTTAAAAATACATAATATACTTTGTTATTTTCTTTAATTTAATCCCTTTTTTAGAATTTATTAGACAAAATTTAACTTTTATTTTACCGTGCCAATAAATATGATCATCACTGTATATATATATATATATATATATATATATATTTTGTTTCTGTTTTGCAAGTAAAATTTTTTTTTGTCCACCCTCATATTAGGTTATCTCTAAGGTTATTACCAAGAAGCAAGGGATACTTCTCATACGCACACACTCAAGGAAAGGACATTTTCGTTTTTATTATTATCTTATCTCTCTTCTCCAGTAAAAAACGGAAATAATTTTTTTTTTTCCCGTGCATTTGGAAAAGCAAGATGGAGGAGGTCAAAACAGTATTAATACAGCTAATCAAGGTCCAGATGGACCAGCAGCAGAAAGCTGAGGAAAATTTCAAAGAACGTGATAAACAGCTCCAGTTACAATTTTAAGAGAGGCAACAAGCGTTAGAGGAGAGAATGCTGATTCAACAACAGAGACAAGAAGAGCTATTTTTAAAAATATTTGATAGAACGGAACACAGCGACGACAGTTTTGCTTTTTCCCAAAGTACAATATGGAATGCTATAGAAACGTTCAACTACCAACCGGAGGTGGATGGGACATTTGACTTTTTCTATCGGAGATATGAGGACCTATTCATCGTGGATTGTCAAGAGTGGAGCAACGCTAAGAAAATTTGCTTACTTTTGAGGAAATTAGGGACTACAAAACATAGCAAGTTTGTGAATTATATTTTCCCCAGGAAGACGAGTGAATTGGAATTCTCTGAAGCGGCCAAACATTTATCTGAACTGTTCAGCCCAAATTCAACACTCTTTCATACAAGATGGAAGTGCTTGAACCTGTAAAAAAGCGACAACGACGATTACCTAACCTTCGCATCCATGGTAAATAAACACTGAGATGATTTCCGTCTATCTGACTTATCGGCAGATGACTTCAAGTGTTTAATTTTTGTGCAGAGTTTAGTCTCATCCAAAAACGCTGAGATTAGATGACGTGTTCTCTCTAGACTTGAGAGTGAACAAGACCTCACCCTCATAAAGTTGGCTGAGGATTGTCAATGGGTAGTCTGCGTAAAGAACAACTTGAGACACGTCGAGGAGTCAGGCGCAACATTCATCAGACCAGAAATATACTCACCCCGAAAAAGCAAAGCTGGAAGTAAGAAAACTCAGGCTACACCTAATAAATACCACCCACTCACAAGACCCGGATCCCCTACAAGCCTGTGCTATCGCTATGGCGGGAAACATTGGTCGAGTCAATGTTTTTACAAAGTACTGCAACGAATGTGGCAGGAAGGGTCACAAAGCAATCCTCCCGGTGACCTTAAATGGTGTTACTAAAAACGTTAAAGTGTATGTACATAGGACATCCGAAAACCTCTTCGAAACTGACTGGATGAAGCGATTCGAATTGTGAGACCAACCTATGAATAAATTTTGTCAGAGGGTAAAAGACTCGTCTATGGAAGCACAACAACTGAAGGACGAGTTAAAAGTGAATTTCCAGGAGTTTCTCATCTGGACTAGGAAAATGTAAAAAGGCTATAGCAAGATTTGAACTAATAGAAAACAGTGCCAGTTTTCAAGAAGAAACAAAACGTCCCATTTGCAGCAACAGAGAAATCGAAAAAGGAGCATTTCAACAATTTCTACACGCGCATAGGATTACACCTAACCCGAACACACCAACAGCAGTCTTACCTGCAGAAACGATGTTTGCACGGAAAGTGAGATCCGTTTTTGACAAGCTCTTACCCAAACAGTCAAGGCCACTAATGACCACTTGTGTACCCAGTAAACGTTTCTTACCAGGTGAAAAAGTGTTTTTCAAAAGTTGTAAAAAACAATACATCATTCTGGGAGGTGGGTACAATTACTAAGAGAGTCGGTGACATGGTATATATCATCCAAGGACCTACATATACCCACAAACGTCACCAGAACCAACTAAGATGTCGATCAGTTGGAACCAGCGATAGTCTACCATTGGAAGATCAGCCGATAGACACTGTCTTCGAAACTTTTGATCTTTAACCTCCTCAACTAACACCTGAACTACGGCGGTCGTTCTGTAAGAAAAAGGTTACCGAGCCATTGATGGTAAACCCTAAAAGGAAGAGGTACTGACAGCTTTTACGAACAAAAAGCTTGGAAAGGGGGGTGTTGGAGACACCCCTCCATTGGATTAATGGACTATCTCATGAGATCACTTCCTCTGGTGACGTCACTTCCAATAACAAGTAACGGTGCCTGGCAGTCAGAGATTGGCACGCAGCCAAGGGGGTCGTGTCCTATTGTTGACGAATGGTATTGTTCAACTCGCTTTGCCTGTAATATATGTGAATACATGTGTTTTCTTAAAAGTTCTGTGTTCT
>NC_136490.1:160937333-160989833 GCF_053919585.1 Euprymna scolopes | reverse complement strand
ATTTCCTGAATAGTATCCGATAATTCATTTTTCTTCAAGTTATATCGAATACATTAATACGGACTTTAGGGGCTTTTTTCGTAATGTTACTGTAAAAATTATTTTTTATTGTTACAAATTACGATGCTTTAAAAAAAGCAAAAATAAATTCTTGCGTTTTTTATTTACTACTGAAAACCATAATTTTAGTAAAGGTATTTTTTGTTTAAACAAAATAAAAAATTTTCACCAAGAGTTAAGTAAAAATAATTAGTTCATTATATTCTGCGATCATTATTTGAAAAATACTGCAATTTTCATTAAAATTCGTTAATTTCCTGATTTTTGGTGAATTTTTATGTAAAGGGAGGAGTCAAAATGTGTATACACTTTGAGCGTCGGCATTCATTTTGCGACCACGTGTGGTTAATTTAAATTAAAGTTCAATCACATGGTTACATTATCAATAAACCCATTGAAAATTTACCGATATTGTAAACACATTCTGTTTACATTAAGCCTGTGGTGTTTTTTTAGTGATGCAATGTTGTCAACTGAGATTTAAAAAAAACCCGCGAGATCAGGAGAAAGAAATGTCCAGAAAATCGCTAGCCAGTTTGGCAGAAAAGTAACTTATCTTGCCTTTGATAACATTTATTTGTTATATATTTGTTTTTTGACAACTTTTTCGAATCTATGTGTACAGTAATACAAACCCGTGTACAGTAATACAAACCCCTTCGGGGAGATTGGAATGCCCCCCCCCACCTAAAATGTACTTGGAAAAATCGATTTTATAGTGAGATTTAAGAATGGTTAGTCGAAAAAAAGGTGAAAAACAAAACAAATAATCAATAAATAATTGTTACCAAAGGCAATAAATGCTACTTTTTTTTCTTGCATGAATGAGTTTATTTTATGTTTTAAAGTATTTTCAAGCAATCTAATGCGGGTGTGTGGGTGCCAAATACCTCCAGATTTTCTAGAATTTCCCGCTAGATTGTAAACGAAATCTCCAGATCTAGCAGGAAAACCGCTAAATTGTAACACTGGTCATGTGACAGGAAGCGGTAATAAATAATTGTCCCTAAATAAAAAAAATGGCCTCTCCGTACAAAGAAATCCACCTATTTATCATAGAAAAATTAAGTATAATGTTATAATTAAAAAGGAATATATAAAAACACACATGGATATAGTAAACATATTATACCAAAACGTGGAAGCCATCCGTCCAGTGGTTTTTTAGACAATTAACTCCGAACGAACCAACATTTACATTTTTATATATATAGATTTTTTCACTTTTCATGTTATAAGCCTCTATATACATGGCCTCATCGACATCAGACCAATTTCATTTCTTCCGATATGTATTTCAGTCTTCTTTTCTTATAAAAATAATAACTTCTCCCTCAGTCGAACAACATACAACATCGGAGCCGATGCATATTTCACTACAGGGGTAGCATTCATGTACGTCTCCCTTTTTCTTTATATTTTTTAATATATAAAATAACTCCTGACATTGATTGTTATTAATTTCATGGTGCATGTTTAATTCATGGTTAAGATATTTGTTTTGACTTTTCTCTTCAATGAAAGAAATTTTATGAAAAAATCAAATCGTTTTCGAAATTTTCTTAATTGTATTTCTACTTTTTGGAATCGTCCCAACACTAGTGTATGTATATATATATACTCTGAATTCTAAAACTAATATATATATATATATATATATATATATTAGTTTTAGAATTCAGAGTAGGATACATACATACTAGTGTCGAGATGATTAATTAGAACCAGAATTAAAGTCATAAAACCACTCCTAATTGCATTATTTTTGTGTTACCACCTATACTTAGGGTTAGTACTAGGAAGGAGTGTGTTTTGTATGACTTTTCATAAATATTTTACACTAAAGTTTGATCGGAAACATTAACATGACCAAGATTTAAAGCACAGTTACATGTTTTTAAAACGCTATCTGCTATGAAAGGGTAGTCATTTTACATAACTTTATATATAAAACTGATGTTTTGTTGTTTTATTTTTACTAGTGTTTTCAAGCCGTTTACATGTAATCGCCATAAAAATCAAGAATCACATTTTTATTTTTATTTGAAAACAAAAAAAAAAAAAACAAAAACAAAAAAAAGCTATTAGAATTATGCAACCTATACAGGTTGCATAATTCTAATAGCTTTTTTTTGTTTGTTTTTTTGTTTTTTTAACAAAAAATGTTATGTGAATTGGTGAAAAAGGAGAGAACAAGCCATGATAATGTCTTCATTTTTTTTCAAGGTGTTCACACGTAATCACCTAAACAAAAAAAGAATCTTGGGGGGGGGGTAGTTGAAGGTGTTAATCTACAAATTTGCTATAGTAATAGTAGTAGTAATAATATTATTATTATTATTATTATTATTATTATTTGTGTCACGTTTTTCTTTTTTACAGTAAAAGAAATCAATCTAATAAGAAACCATATCTTTATAATCTGGATAAAATATGTAAACATTCTCAGGCAGATGGAAGTAACAGAATAGTTAACAAGCCGCCCTGCCATTCCATGTTAAGAATGGTTTTCTTAATAGTAACATTTAGAAAATCATTCTTAAGATATGGAGGTGGGGGTTTTGTTAACTATTCTATTTCTACACCGCCTTCTCATCTTGCATGCCACTTGATTATTTTCATCGTTTTTTTTATGAAAAAGTTAAAATTAAGCTCGAACTATTGCAAACTGGATTAATTTTAAAAAAAATATAAATCTTTACTGGCCTCACAACTTTCAATCATTTACAAAGAAAACGTTTGAGAAAAATATTTAGAAAGATTTACTTGTGTAATATAAGCCACCCCACTCTAAGTGTACTTTTTAATTTTTGCAAAAATAAATATGGTCATTACAGGGTTTTACAATAATGAAAAATGTTAGAAATTCTAAAAGAATCAGAATTGGTACTTGTATTGGAATTGGGTAAAAATTTTGGAATCCTCCCATGACTAACACATACATGTATGTGTTCACCCCACTTAGAATTCTTTTTTTTTTTTTTACTTCTTTTTGCTAATTTTTCTCAGGGCGTTTACACAAATTGCCCAAGTAAAATCTAATTTTGGTGAGTGGGGTAATTTAGTTGAAGGTGTTATTAATTACATGTGATCCTATTTGTCTCCTCACGAGGGCAAAGTTAGACAAAATGTTGGTTAAAAAAAAGGGTATTTTTTTTAGATTAGGTCCACCTCCACAATTTTCTTTGAAATGACAACTTTTAAAGGTTTTCGACTATGCTGACTACGAAAATTGCATTGAAATTTTGCAGAAATAATTAGTTATTGAGATATAAAAAGTTGTATTATGCATTGTATTTTTTGGCGGCCATCTTTTTTTACGCGCGACCAATGTCAGTCATAGATGAGTAGATTTGTTTATGGCGCACGCGCATAAAAAATGGCCGCCAAAGAATTCAATGCATAATACAACTTTTTATATCTTGATAACTACTTATTTCTGCAAAATTTCAATGGGATTTTCGTATTCAGCATAGTCTAAAACCTAGAAAAGTCATCATTTAAAAGAAAATTGTTGAGGTGGACCTAATCTGAAAATTTACCAAAAAAAGAAAAGGAGAGAACGCTAGATTGAGACAAAAATAAAAATTCCTCTATTTAAAAGAATTTTTCCTTCAAACAGAATTGATTAAATTTTAACAGAACAGATACTACACTTCGACTTATTTGTTGGAATAAAATTAAGATATTTTGACAAATTAGTCACGAAGATGTTTTGTTAAAAAGAAAAAAAGTGTAGAAAGAAAATTCTTGCCAACAATACGAGGGTCGTTCAAAAAGTACAGGCTCCTATTTTTTAAGACAGGAATAGTATCATTATAACAAGTGACCTTTTTGCTCCAGAATTTATTTTTTTGCATAGTCACCACCATTCTCAATGCACTTTTGCTAGGAATTTAATGACGCATTTCTGATTCTCACATCCATGATAGAGTTTGCTTACTTAAGAGTCTCACACCATCAATATCTAGAACAGAGATGAAACTTTCAACTCAAGAATGCATAAGTTCAGTCATCATAACAATGCAATCCTCTCTGATCCTTTTGGTGGAATAAAAAATTAAGAGGGGATTACTTTTGGAACAGCCATCATAGAAATGAAAAGATTCTGTTATTTTATATTTATAATTAAAATTAAAGAATTATGATTAAATCTTAAAATGTTTCCAATACATAAAAATTATATTTGGTTGGCTTGGTACTCCCTCCCCTCTTTTTTAATGGTAGGTCACCACTTATCAAAATTCGGAGGCCACTCCAGGATAAGGCTGATGGTGAAACATGACCAGTTATGGTGAAATAAAAGTATAGCTAGATTATCTAAAAGGATGGCTCAATAGAAATTTATTAGATTTGAAGCCAATTGTGTCATAGTCAGCCGGGAAGCAGATACACGGTATTGCGTTCTACAGATGGACAGTTCTTGGAATTTTCGTTTAGTTTTAGCCACAGATAGAGAGCAAGATAAGTTGTAGGCGGTTGTTGCAGCTAGGCAAGTATCTGTTACTTACATTTAAAAGAAGTGTTAATTTGTTGTTATGGGCTGCGATTAAAAGGATATAGGGTTCTTCAGCCAATCCCAGACATCCCTGTTTGTATCTATATCTAATATATAAAGATAAGACAGATTTTACCATCATTTCATTGACCGGAATAGCTTTCTTAACAAAAAAAATAAAACCTGTTTCACTAGATTTATATTCCAAATATTGAAAAAGAACATCTTTATTTCTTCTGACCTACATGTGACTATAAGGAGAGGGGGGGGGAGAAGATGAAAAACGTGATTTATGTTAAAATTCCATACTTGCTACAATGGGACAATTGGTAGCACACATCACACTAAGACAGAGGTTGTCAATTCAAAACGTCAACAAGGTCATAATTATTTTTACTTTGATTTTGGCTCCAAAATGAATTTTGACATTTCAAATTAAAATATTTCTGTAATTCATGTAATTTAAGAAAATTAGAATCCCGGGCAACACCAGTTAGCCTCGCTAGTTATATATAATTTTAAAAATTTCCTTTTCTTTACACGACAAGAAACACTTCTAAATTGACACAAAGAAAAATTAATTATCTAAGCGTTCCTAAAGATAGTTTTGGCAAATCATATAAGAAGGATTAACTCGTGGTTTCATATTTTTGCTCTTGTGAGGAGCAGAGACAGGGAGCTGTTTAGGTTTTGAAACGAATACTGAAGCCTACAAAGATTCAGACTCTCGACGCCCCAATTCTGGTTTGAGAAGCAATTTAACTTTGAAGTTCACAATGATTAAAATCGTAAATTCTTTTCAAATATAACATGCATTTGATTCAAGAGATTGAAAAAGAGACGTTTGTAAGTTAACCCCCCCCCCCCCAAAAAAAAAAACAAAAAAAAAACAATGAACATTTAAGCCGACTAGAAAAATGTATTTTTAGGTGATCAAGCGACAGCTATGTGTAAGTTTCAGCATAATAATAGTAGGCTATGTAGATAAGTTTCGTCATCTTGAAAGAGGTTAATGTTAGATTTCGTTGAATAAAAAATAGAATAGTGGTGAGTAAATTATCATTTCAAATCACTGTGAAAAGAAAACATCAAGAGTGTACATCGTTAGTTGGCAACCCATTTATGAAAGGATTATTTCTTAATCTCTTCTTCTGCAAAGGGATTACTTTTGTACACAAAAAATATTTCAACCCCTGAGAAAAATAATCAGGTCAATATCAATGATGGGGTTTTACAATGAGAGGGATTAAATTTTAACGGACACATGCAGGGGTAGGCGTATAAGAAATTTGGGGGAATTTTTGACACCCCTAACAGAAAACTGCGAATAAAATATAAAAAAACTCGTAATTTCTCTTTTTAAAGTGGGTTGTTTATTTTCTGTATGGAATATACTTCCAAAATAAACTATTAAAGTTGTTTAAAAAATAATAGAAATATTTTTTATTTTTTAAAAAAGTGTTTACAAAATGCCGGCGTGCCTTCATGCAGCCATTCTTTTACGTAATGAAATTAATTAAATTTTACGAGTTAGATATTTTTCAATTTTTAAACTTTAAAAATTTTTATATTGGTTCAATTTTTTCGATATTTTCAAGGTCAGTATGAAATTTTATGCTCTTTCTAATAAACCAAATATAATATTTTAGACAAACATTATTTTTTAAATTCACCCCCCCCCATTTTGAGATGTCTATTAAAAATTAAATAATTTATGTACCAAAGTTTTATATTTCACAAATTGAAGATAAAAGATCAATAAATAAAATATTCTAATTAAAAACAAAAGTGTTTTTTTTTTTAAATTTACCTGTAAAGTCCAAAGTGTAAAACCTTTTTTTTTTTAACCACCTTGATTTTTTTTTTTTTTTTTTTTTTTTTTTTTTTTTAATGAAAGCTCATGTTATGCTTATATCGTCAAGTAAATAATACCGGACGCTGACGGCAATTTTTTTTAATATTTCATTCAATGTTTTCTTTTTTTAGATATTAAAAAAAAAAAAAAATTTCGGTTGATAAAGAAGCATTAAAATATACCAATCAAAAACTCGTGTAATCAATTAAGAGAATTAAAAAAAAAAAAAAAATCGGTCAACTGGATTTTTTGTTTTAGAGGAAAAACTTAAGTGAATGTGCGTTGTTTTTTTTTTTTTTTTTTTAACTACGGAGGACCAAAAATACTAATTTTGGTTTACAGCCCGCATTAAAAAGACATACAAATTATGTCCCTTTAAGGCATCGGAATATAAAGGCGAATAAAATTAGACTTGTCTCCCTTTATTTGAACAGTTAAAAAAAAATGTGAGTTCGCGTTTTTTTTTTAATCCTTGTTTAAAAAAATATTTTATTTAAAAAGGACATGAAATATAAGTATAAATATGGATAAATTCTTAACAATGAACAATTGAACTGCTCATCGAATAGTAGTTTTTATAGGTAAATGATTTTTTGGAATTTATATATATTTTTTTATAATCGAAGGAAGTAAAATTTCGTTCATTTTCTTTAAATCTTTTTTAAAGAAAACTGATTTAAAAAAAAAAAAAAAATTGCATAATTTGCTATTAAACCTGTTATGTTTTTAAATTTTGGTCTTTGCTCCGTTAATTAAAAAAAAATTAGGGTCTGAATGACATTTTTCAAGTTATAAGCTTCGAAAGACAGTAAGTCTAAATATTCCAGTGTTTATCACAAATTTTTAATGACGATTTCTCACACTGCTATTGCAGGGGAGTTTTACATGAAATTATTAAAAAAAAAAAAAATTCACTTTAGACAACTTTACTTAAAATAAGGTTTTGGTAAAAAAAAATATTCCTTATATGATTGAGCTTGTCTTCCTTTCATTAAACCTTTTTTTTTTTTTTTTTTTTTTTTTGCATGTTATTTGATATAACAATATGTACGACGGTCTTAATGCCATTTTCTAAATTTTCATGTGAGGGAATTTAATTTTTTTTATTTTTGGAAGTAGGAGATTGCATTTTCCTATTGCCTAGTATTGATTCAGGGGAAATAACTTGGATTTGGTTCAAAGAAGACACCTCCACTAATTCCGAGTCATAATATTGAATGCCATGCACAACAATTCTAAAATCTCTATATTAATTATGTTATCATTTCTTGTGTGTCTGGACGTGTGGGTTTTGTTAATATTATGCTAATCAAATATTTCATAAAAAAATTCTCATACATTAAGTTTTAGAAGTTATTTACATCCAATAATTTTATAAAGATTAATATTAACAACAATAATTAGTTACAGTTCTATAGTAAGTTATTCCAATTAATAATTTAATGACCATAATTAAATTTAACTTTCAAAATCCTATTTCAAAATAATAAGCAGACATACATATATATATATATATATATATATATATATAGGCAAAGTAAAAGTAAACAACCCGGTAGGGAGAGCTAGTTATATATAAAAAAACAGAACATGAATCTGCACTTTTATTTTATCTCAGCTTTTGAGGAGATTGAAAATTGTAGTTAAATTAAATGTTAATTTTGAAAAAAAAAAAGTCATTACAGTTTGTTTTCCTTTAAATCCTCTAAAAATGTGAGTATAACACAAAATTATATTTTTTTCAGTTTCAAAATTTTTGTTGTTTTTTTTTTTGTGCGATTCAATTTGCCACCATGGCATTTAAAAAAAAAAAAAAAAAAAAAAATGTTTGGGAGTTTTGTTCTAATATGAATTCATCCAAAGATGACTATTCTGTCTATTATGCGAAATAGAAATTAATCAACGTTTGTTTCCCACAGCTATTTACCTATATACTTTAATTATACAAAATACATGCTAAAATATACTTCAGTTCTAGGATTATGTAAAAAAAAAAAAAAAAAAATTGCTTTAATTAGCCATTTTTTATAATTAACTGAACAAGTCAACCATCTCTCTAAGTTATCTATGTAATTCTCTCACCCTCTTCCTCTCACTACATTGCCTCAACACATTAATGAAAGAGTGATGATTTTTTTTCACCATTACTTAATTTACATGTCTGTGCACAACAATTAAATGGAAAACAATAACAATTTACTTCTATATAAAAGTAAATTGTTAGTGTTTTTAGTTAGGAAAGGAGAACAATTTAATTTTCTCCTCAGTTTGTTCAGGCTGGGGATAGAGCATCCTACCGGATGCCAAATATTCACCAGCTAACTCGGATATTTCAACAGAGAAATCTTTAGATTCTGACCACCCCTTTAAGTGCAATTGTTTGAATCTCTCTTGCACTTGGTTCACCAGGTATATTTGCCAGGTAGTTTTTGAAATCCTTTTTCATGAGTCAGTTCATCAACTGCTCTAATAACAACTGGAATGACAGATATCTTAATATACCAGTTTCTTTTCATACAAAAAAGACCTTCGTATTTCATCATCTTAATATACCAGTTTCTTTTCATACAAAAAAGACCTTCGTATTTCATCATCTTAATATACCAGTTTCTTTTATACAAAAAAGACCGTATTTCATCATCTTAATATACCAGTTTCTTTCATACAAAAAAGACCTTCGTATTTCATCATCTTAATATACCAGTTTCTTTTCATACAAAAAAGACCTTCGTATTTCATCATCTTAATATACCAGTTTCTTTTATACAAAAAAGACCGTATTTCATCATCTTAATATACCAGTTTCTTTCATACAAAAAAGACCTTCGTATTTCATCATCTTAATATACCAGTTTCTTTCATACAAAAAAGACCGTATTTCATCATCTTAATATACCAGTTTCTTTTCATACAAAAAAGACCGTATTTCATCATCTTAATATACCAGTTTCTTTTCATACAAAAAAGACCTTCGTATTTCATCATCTTAATATACCAGTTTCTTTTCATACAAAAAAGATCTTCGTATTTCATCATCTTAATATACCAGTTTCTTTTCATACAAAAAAGACCTTCGTATTTCATCATCTTAATATACCAGTTTCTTTTCATACAAAAAAGACCGTATTTCATCATCTTAATATACCAGTTTCTTTTCATACAAAAAAGACCGTATTTCATCATCTTAATATACCAGTTTCTTTTCATACAAAAAAGACCTTCGTATTTCATCATCTTAATATACCAGTTTCTTTTCATACAAAAAAGACCTTCGTATTTCATCATCTTAATATACCAGTTTCTTTTCATACAAAAAAGACCGTATTTCATCATCTTAATATACCAGTTTCTTTTCATACAAAAAAGACCTTCGTATTTCATCATCTTAATATACCAGTTTCTTTTCATACAAAAAAGACCTTCGTATTTCATCATCTTAATATACCAGTTTCTTTTCATACAAAAAAGACCTTCGTATTTCATCATCTTAATATACCAGTTTCTTTTCATACAAAAAAGACCGTCGTATTTCATCATCTTAATATACCAGTTTCTTTTCATACAAAAAAGACCGTATTTCATCATCTTAATATACCAAATTCTTTCATACAAAAAAGACCTTCGTATTTCATCATCTTAATATACCAGTTTCTTTTCATACAAAAAAGACCGTATTTCATCATCTTAATATACCAGTTTCTTTTCATACAAAAAAGACCTTCGTATTTCATCATCTTAATATACCAGTTTCTTTTCATACAAAAAAGACCTTCGTATTTCATCATCTTAATATACCAGTTTCTTTCATACAAAAAAGACCTTCGTATTTCATCATCTTAATATACCAGTTTCTTTTCATACAAAAAAGACCGTATTTCATGATCTTAATATACCAGTTTCTTTTCATACAAAAAAGACCTTCGTATTTCATCATCTTAATATACCAGTTTCTTTTCATACAAAAAAGACCTTCGTATTTCATCATCTTAATATACCAGTTTCTTTTCATACAAAAAAGACCTTCGTATTTCATCATCTTAATATACCAGTTTCTTTTCATACAAAAAAGACCTTCGTATTTCATCATCTTAATATACCAGTTTCTTTTCATACAAAAAAGACCTTCGTATTTCATCATCTTAATATACCAGTTTCTTTCATACAAAAAAGACCGTATTTCATCATCTTAATATACCAGTTTCTTTTCATACAAAAAAGACCGTATTTCATCATCTTAATATACCAGTTTCTTTCATACAAAAAAGACCTTCGTATTTCATCATCTTAATATACCAGTTTCTTTCATACAAAAAAGACCTTCGTATTTCATCATCTTAATATACCAGTTTCTTTTCATACAAAAAAGACCGTCGTATTTCATCATCTTAATATACCAGTTAGTTTTCATACAAAAAAGACCTTCGTATTTCATCATCTTAATATACCAGTTTCTTTTCATACAAAAAAGACCTTCGTATTTCATCATCTTAATATACCAGTTTCTTTTCATACAAAAAAGACCGTATTTCATCATCTTAATATACCAGTTTCTTTTCATACAAAAAAGACCGTATTTCATCATCTTAATATACCAGTTTCTTTTCATACAAAAAAGACCTTCGTATTTCATCATCTTAATATACCAGTTTCTTTTCATACAAAAAAGACCTTCGTATTTCATCATCTTAATATACCAGTTTCTTTCATACAAAAAAGACCTTCGTATTTCATCATCTTAATATACCAGTTTCTTTTCATACAAAAAAGACCGTATTTCATCATCTTAATATACCAAATTCTTTCATACAAAAAAGACCTTCGTATTTCATCATCTTAATATACCAGTTTCTTTTCATACAAAAAAGACCGTATTTCATCATCTTAATATACCAGTTTCTTTTCATACAAAAAAGACCTTCGTATTTCATCATCTTAATATACCAGTTTCTTTTCATACAAAAAAGACCTTCGTATTTCATCATCTTAATATACCAGTTTCTTTCATACAAAAAAGACCTTCGTATTTCATCATCTTAATATACCAGTTTCTTTTCATACAAAAAAGACCTTCGTATTTCATCATCTTAATATACCAGTTTCTTTTCATACAAAAAAGACCGTCGTATTTCATCATCTTAATATACCAGTTTCTTTTCATACAAAAAAGACCGTATTTCATCATCTTAATATACCAAATTCTTTCATACAAAAAAGACCTTCGTATTTCATCATCTTAATATACCAGTTTCTTTTCATACAAAAAAGACCGTATTTCATCATCTTAATATACCAGTTTCTTTTCATACAAAAAAGACCTTCGTATTTCATCATCTTAATATACCAGTTTCTTTTCATACAAAAAAGACCTTCGTATTTCATCATCTTAATATACCAGTTTCTTTCATACAAAAAAGACCTTCGTATTTCATCATCTTAATATACCAGTTTCTTTTCATACAAAAAAGACCGTATTTCATGATCTTAATATACCAGTTTCTTTTCATACAAAAAAAACCTTCGTATTTCATCATCTTAATATACCAGTTTCTTTTCATACAAAAAAGACCTTCGTATTTCATCATCTTAATATACCAGTTTCTTTTCATACAAAAAAGACCTTCGTATTTCATCATCTTAATATACCAGTTTCTTTTCATACAAAAAAGACCTTCGTATTTCATCATCTTAATATACCAGTTTCTTTTCATACAAAAAAGACCTTCGTATTTCATCATCTTAATATACCAGTTTCTTTCATACAAAAAAGACCGTATTTCATCATCTTAATATACCAGTTTCTTTTCATACAAAAAAGACCGTATTTCATCATCTTAATATACCAGTTTCTTTCATACAAAAAAGACCTTCGTATTTCATCATCTTAATATACCAGTTTCTTTCATACAAAAAAGACCTTCGTATTTCATCATCTTAATATACCAGTTTCTTTTCATACAAAAAAGACCGTCGTATTTCATCATCTTAATATACCAGTTAGTTTTCATACAAAAAAGACCTTCGTATTTCATCATCTTAATATACCAGTTTCTTTTCATACAAAAAAGACCTTCGTATTTCATCATCTTAATATACCAGTTTCTTTTCATACAAAAAAGACCGTATTTCATCATCTTAATATACCAGTTTCTTTTCATACAAAAAAGACCGTATTTCATCATCTTAATATACCAGTTTCTTTTCATACAAAAAAGACCTTCGTATTTCATCATCTTAATATACCAGTTTCTTTTCATACAAAAAAGACCTTCGTATTTCATCATCTTAATATACCAGTTTCTTTCATACAAAAAAGACCTTCGTATTTCATCATCTTAATATACCAGTTTCTTTTCATACAAAAAAGACCGTATTTCATCATCTTAATATACCAAATTCTTTCATACAAAAAAGACCTTCGTATTTCATCATCTTAATATACCAGTTTCTTTTCATACAAAAAAGACCGTATTTCATCATCTTAATATACCAGTTTCTTTTCATACAAAAAAGACCTTCGTATTTCATCATCTTAATATACCAGTTTCTTTTCATACAAAAAAGACCTTCGTATTTCATCATCTTAATATACCAGTTTCTTTTCATACAAAAAAGACCTTCGTATTTCATCATCTTAATATACCAGTTTCTTTTCATACAAAAAAGACCTTCGTATTTCATCATCTTAATATACCAGTTTCTTTCATACAAAAATGACCTTCGTATTTCATCATCTTAATATACCAGTTTCTTTTCATACAAAAAAGACCTTCGTATTTCATCATCTTAATATACCAGTTTCTTTCATACAAAAAAGACCTTCGTATTTCATCATCTTAATATACCAGTTTCTTTTAATACAAAAAAGACCTTCGTATTTCATCATCTTAATATACCAGTTTCTTTCATACAAAAAAGACCTTCGTATTTCATCATCTTAATATACCAGTTTCTTTTCATACAAAAAAGACCTTCGTATTTCATCATCTTAATATACCAGTTTCTTTTCATACAAAAAAGACCTTCGTATTTCATCATCTTAATATACCAGTTTCTTTTCATACAAAAAAGACCTTCGTATTTCATCATCTTAATATACCAGTTTCTTTCATACAAAAAAGACCTTCGTATTTCATCATCTTAATATACCAGTTTCTTTTCATACAAAAAAGACCTTCGTATTTCATCATCTTAATATACCAGTTTCTTTTCATACAAAAAAGACCTTCGTATTTCATCATCTTAATATACCAGTTTCTTTCATACAAAAAAGACCTTCGTATTTCATCATCTTAATATACCAGTTTCTTTCATACAAAAAAGACCTTCGTATTTCATCATCTTAATATACCAGTTTCTTTTCATACAAAAAAGACCTTCGTATTTCATCATCTTAATATACCAGTTTCTTTTCATACAAAAAAGACCTTCGTATTTCATCATCTTAATATACCAGTTTCTTTCATACAAAAAAGACCTTCGTATTTCATCATCTTAATATACCAGTTTCTTTTCATACAAAAAAGACCGTATTTCATCATCTTAATATACCAGTTTCTTTTCATACAAAAAAGACCGTATTTCATCATCTTAATATACCAGTTTCTTTTCATACAAAAAAGACCTTCGTATTTCATCATCTTTTCCCCTTTCAGCTCTGTTTAGCCCAGCATCTTTGGGGACACTAACTTCTACTAAGGTTGCTTCTTTCTCCTCCTTGTTCCATGTAACTATGTCAGGTTTTATGACCCTGTTTACCAAGTACATAGCTGTAGGAATTGGAAATCATAGTAGATGCTGTATGACTTATTTCCGACTGTTCTTCCTGATATATGTTCCCAGGATTTTCTGCTGCATTCGACATTCAACTTTTTACAAATCGTCCAGTGGAGATATTTACACACTCCATTGTATCGGGTCATATAGTAGCCATTGCTCAACAGAACATTACAGTTGGATGTCAGGTGGCTCACACTATTTGTGTGTAGCAGAACCTGTTATCATTGCTTAGACCACTCATTTTCTTAAAAGCATTGGTCATTAAACCTTGATTTCGGGCAGCCATAATAATTTCTCCTGATAATAGTGAAACGATCCTTTTTTCAGCCAACCTATAGTCCTGGGTGAATTAATCCAGAAAATATTTGACATGCTGTTGGTTGGACCATTCTTCCAATTTTTTTTTTTTTTTTTTTTTTGCAATGGAAATTCTTTGTGATTCTTTTGGGCTATTTCTGTAGCAGACCTTTTTTTTTTTTTAAATTTTTATTCTGTCTCACTTGTAAGACAGTCTTGCCCAAAATGTTTGATCAGTTTAACTTTTGTTTGTTTTTTTTTTTTAATTTTCTTCCTTTGAGCAGCCAAACTAGCTGCTACCATTGCCCAACTTTTTATTGAAACCAACCGAGAGCTCTTTTTAGTATCCTCGTTGTTTCCTTAAGTGCAATTGTCTGGATCTCTTTTGCACTTGGTTCATCAGGAATATTAGTTAGGTAGGACTTCAGGTGCTTCTTCATAAGCCCTGTGACACCTATAATATTTGGTTGAGACAGTTAATTAATGTTCAGATGTAATCAAAGTAGAATGAATAGAGTCACAGGTACGTCTTGCCTAATAAATGCTAAAATGTTTATTTTTATGCATTTTTAAAAGATAAATTTCTAAATCATAAAGAGTTTTGAGGAATTTAATTTACTGTCTTTTTTTTCTTCTCACATTCATCTTTAACAAGGCATATCACTACCTGGACGTAAGGGGTTAATATTTGGGACCATGCCTAGGAAAGATTAACAAGATGTTGTTTTACATTATATTTAAACTTCTGCATATCAGTACAGTCAGGGAACCAAGTAGCAGGAAAGGAATTCCAAAGTCTAACTGTTCGAGGAAAGAAACTATTAGAATAGAAAGCTGTCTGGCATTTAGGGACCACAACAGTGAAGGGGTGAAATCTTGTTGCTAAGCAGGTTTGTCGGGGATATGTACATCAATTTCTGTTGAGACATTTAAAATAAATTTAAATGCAACATCACTAGTAAAAAAAAAAATGAAAAAAAAAAAATGATCAATCATAGTCAAGGATGACCTGAAGGCTTTTTCATTAGTTACTACACCAAGGTGTAAACAAGGCCGCCACTCCTTTCCTAACATTATTCCACTTACATTTTATAATGCAGAGTATTTATGATGGGGCATTAAGTAGCATTTCTGGAGTCTTTCATATAACTCAACCAAGAATTGATACGTGGTCTCTAAACCGATTAGCAAACACTTCCACTATTAAACAAAATAAAAAATATACTTACTAAATAAATCCTTTCTTGTTAAATTCTTTGAACAAAGAACTGCAACAAATGAAAAAAAGTAAATGTAAAAAAAAATAAAATTAAAAACAATTTTTCAAACACAGTAAATATTAAATATGTTTTTGTTTTTATGTCAATTTCCTTTTTAATTCGAGAAGAAAAAAAAATTGTTAATTCTAAAAAGCTAAACACATTTTGCCATTTACAAAACCTCCTAAAAGACTTGAATTTTCAGTTTTCTCTTTATCACTTTACAGACAATAATCGTTTGCCCAGACAAGTGACGCACTAGTAATGCCACCTTTTCCATATTTTAATGCATTTCATATTTCAGATTTCACTTGTGAGCAAAAATAAATTCAGTTATATACCTTTTGTTTACCTTATGTTTATATACAAGAATAATAAAAGAGACCGATAATTCTTATGCTTGTAAACAACTTCTTTTAATGCACTGAACGTGTTAATTAAAATTATGATACAATGTGTATAATAAAGGAAAACCAAGTTGTTTTTTTAACGAATTAAAATCGATTATTCTTGAGCAACTTTTTTGTTCCATAAAGATAAAAGCCTGAATTTTATCATATGAAAAACCGAATAATAAAACTTTTTCTACTATTTTTAATAGAATATTAAATTTAAAACTTTCCAAAACCACACCATTCAGTTATTTTTTGTCTCAATCGCTAAAACATGAAAATATTTTTTAAAAAGGTTTTTGAACCAAATGTGGATGTTAGCCGAAGGATGAGCAGACAGGATGTGGTCAATTTTCTCAGATATGCTTTTAAAGATAGTAACTCCGCTGTTGTGGGGGTGATAGAGGGCAAATATAAATGCGGTGGTGTAAGCAAGTGCAACTCGGAAGCACATATAAGGTAAATTAGGGTCTTCACTGGAGATATCCCTACCACACGGAAAGCTATCTTTAATGTAGGCAC
Organism: Euprymna scolopes; assembly: GCF_053919585.1. NCBI lineage: Eukaryota > Metazoa > Mollusca > Cephalopoda > Sepiida > Sepiolidae > Euprymna > Euprymna scolopes. Next base: position 160,973,174 of record NC_136490.1, on the reverse strand, counting down.
ATATTCCATATTCCATGCCCATGACGATCTTGGGGGTCAGATTTAGATGTTAAGGTAGAGTATTCTTTAATTATGAACTCGTCTAGGGAAGTGGTCAGCCCTATGCCAGTTTCGCTTAGGAAGAATATGTCCGGTTTTGTCTACTGTAATTGGGTTTCAACCTCTGGAAGGTTGGAACGTAGACCCCTGATGTTGGAGAAGGAGACATGGTAGTACGTTGGAGGATGGGGTTCTAGGTTTATTTGTGTTTTTTTTTTCTGGAGATATTTCATGTTGAGGATGTGGGATTTGTGGAACAGGTCGACAGACTTGGTTAGAGCAAGAGAGAGGGAAAGGAAGAGAGAAAAAGACAGGAATTTTTTTTTTATTATAACATCGAGAGGTCCCACCAAAAACTACTGCATGGTCCAGACTCCATTCACCAAATGGCAATACAGCAGCCCCAGTACTTTGCAACTGCTGATAGGACAGCCTCCTTAGTGGTTAATCCAAGGTTCGGGTCCCTGACTATCAGGTGGATAATGTCAGCCCAGATGAAACGTTTTCCTCCAGCACCCTTTCTAGTGACATGGCCACAAGGATAGACATAGAAACAGAAAATTTCCAACATCTCAGGCTACTGTTCATGATAACATTTCATTATAACTTTTTTTTCACATGTAAAAATACATTTTTTTCTTTTAGAGATTAACTTTAGACTTTTATCTTTCAAACATAATCAAAAAGTAATTGCAAACTTGTACAAAAATTATAACCATAGGTTTTATAAATATGAGTCTTAATATCCTACACCATATTTTTGCATGCACCTAGTATCATCTATTTTATTTCCACAAAATATTTCTTTTATTAAAATTCCATGATTTTTTTCATATTTTTTTAATAAAAATCTGTTATTTTTGTGTTTTTATTTTTTTTTAAACGAATTGTAATAAAAACATGCGATTATTTGAAAACTAAAATCTTCGATAAATACATATGAAATGTGTCTGTTTAAAACATCACCAATCTACATAGGCACACAAAATATAACTATAATGAAGTGTTAAATACATGTTTATATATTTATGCACACACTTTGTTTTTCCTACTTGGCTTTTTTGTTTGCGAAAATCTGGCTGTAATTATCAATTTGGCCTTTTTTGGCCTTTTTTCTGAAAGATTTTGCTTCAAATATTTAGTAGAGTATGGCGACCCAATCAGGGTCAGCTATTGGACACGTTTACCCTTTTAGAATCTTTAAAACACAACTTTCAGATTGCAAAATAATTTAAAAAAACTAAAAGAATTGATGGATCTGAACAATGCTGCCCCTACCTCTTATTTTCTTTACTTTTCACTTATTCGTAAATTTTACAGGCGATTTTAATGTCCTCCAACAGTGGACACCCACTTTTTGGCCACTACCATTGCTAATGCTGCCACTAGCATTTAGATTTTTCCTTTTCAATTTTTCGCATATTCCTACGGTGCTATATATATATATATATATATATACCTACACACACACACACTAAAATACCTTGGAAAATATTGCATACGCCTTACTAACAGAAAAGGGAAACATTTAAAAGGTGAGGGGCAGCATTAACTAATGTAGAAAAAAAAATAACTGAGAAAAAAAAGTGTTTTCCATTTTTCAGAACGTTATCATTACAGATTGATCTCCGACTATTACAGTCATTAAAAATACTACCCCTAAATTTCTATTTTAATCTGAAAATTAAGCCTGTACTTGATGATAATCACTGGAAAAATTAAGACAAAGTTAAAAGGAAAAATTTAACAGCTATGGGAATCATTGTTCACATCCGCAGAGTCGTTAGATGAAAGCACAAAATATTCACAGCACATAATCAAATCCCCATATTAAGAATGGATTTACAGATACTAACGTTATTACTTCGGCATGGTACATTCATTTTACCCACAGGCACCAGTGCCTGGACCGGCAGTGGCTCCCACTAACAACCGTAGTTCAATTGTTTTTTGTTTGTTTTTTACAAGTGGCGTGTGTGTGTGTGTGTGTGTGTGTGTAGGGAGGGGGCATACTTCCACCGGGCAACGCCGGTACATGCTAGTTAATCATAAAATGTAATAACTTTTGATTCATAAAGTCTGACGTGTCATTTGAAGCACAAATAAAACTAGCATTTAGAAGTGCTATGCAACAGAGTTGTTTATATTTTGTTCATATCATTGCATTTACTTTCCTATTGCCTTGCCCATTTCATAACTCAATAAGGGGTCGGGACCCACAGTTGAAAACCCCTGTATACGAGCATTACACTCCCCCCACCCCACACACGCATTTACCCAGGCAGTATTTGAGATAGTTATCCATGTATTGAACTGAAATACTAAATTAGGTCAATCCACCCATGCAGTACCGGCGCATAAAAGAATGTCAATTCTCGTCGGCTTTTTACCTCCATCCCATCTGCTGCAAAGCATGAAGCTCCCTACATTAAACTTATCTCATGAGAAAGGGAGAAAATAACCGTTGCTTTTTTTGTTTCATTACTAATTACTTATGCCCACTCCACATTGGAAGTTACAACTGATTTTGTTGTTGTGGCCATTCATTTTTAAGTGCACTAGTACAATAGAGACTGCAAGATAAATGTAATCATTTTGCATGATTCCATTCTTAACTAGCAAGATTTTTTTTTTTTTTTTTTTTTTACATCACAGCTAATGTTCTTTTTCAGAAGGATATTTAAAAGAAAAAGGACGATAGAAAATGGAATATTTTTAAACATTCAGCTCGTAAGAGCAAAACAATATGCAGAGAAATCCAGTTCTATCAACTTGGAATTCAATAAACTTTGGGTGAAAGGAGGAGGGGACAGAATGAGGTGATGTTTAAAAACCCATACTGATCTGATTTCATTTCAGAATAAAAAATAAACAAATAGCAGAAATCGAAAGAATCATTCATTTGTAAGCATTATTTTCAATAATGGAACCAACAGAATTTCATATTGACTATTCAATTTACCAAATTTACACTTCTAATGATTACTATGATATTGTCCTTTTGACCACTGTACACTCTTTAACCCTTATCCTCGAGTGGCCTCTGGGCCTTGATAAGTGGTGATTCCTTTGTAAAAAAAAAAAAAAAAAAAAAAAAAAAAAAAAAATTCAATCCCAAGACAATTCTAAATAAAAATATTGCTCCATAAAAACGAGAACTTCTCACGTTAAGATGACTGATAATTACACCAATTATTTGTTTGAAATAAAAATACAATGCTGTAAAATAAAAATGAAATTTCTAACATCTTATTTAAAAAATAATGCCACTACAAAATCAAATTCACCATAGTGCATTTCAGTTTAGGAAACAAGTCAGTCATTTTAATCGTATAAATAGTAAAAAAAAAAAACAAGAATTAAAAAAATGGAATTACTTTGCAACATTTTAAAGTTTACAAGAAATTTGTAAGCATTTAAACTATCAAATAGAAAATTTAAACTAAAAATTCTTAGCAAATCCTAATCTGTTTAAAAATAAAGTTTTTGTTACATCAATAATTTCTGAAATAGAGATTAAAACAAAATTAGTTTTATGTAAATTTGAATCGATTAATAATGTAATATTTAGGTATATGCAAAATGAAAGGCCAATCTCGAAAATGTATAAACATTTTGGCCTCTCCCTTCAATTAAAAATCAAAATCCAGGAAAACAACCAATTTTGATTAAATTTTTAGTATTAATTAATGATCACAGAATATAATGAACCCATTTTTCTTTTAATCTTAGTGAAAATGTATAATTTTATGTAATTAAAAAATACCTTTACTAAAGTTACAATTTTAAGTACTAAGAAAAAACATGAATCTATTTCTATCTTTTTTTAAATGAAAATAAAGCATCCTAGATATTAACAATATTAACAATTAGTAATCACGAACATTACGAAAAAAAGCTCCCAAAGTCTAATAATGAAATCTATATAATTTGACCCCCCCCCAAAAAAAAAACAGAAAAAAAAAACTAACAATATTATTGAATTAAGCATCGGTTATATATATATATATATATATATATATATATATATATATATAATGCTCCTTATCTTGTTGGGCATATTGGAAAGTGATACACGATATACCATTGGCGTATTAAGCGATGCTCTTTGTGTAAACAAATCGAGCTTAAGTATTCGGACGATGTAAAAACATTGTTAATTCACTGTCCGCACAGCAGCTGCTAATTGGTGTAATGGTTCAACGCCTTGACTGTCATACGGGCGGTCGAGTTTCGATTCTGGCTTGAGGTAGTTGCCTGTCTAGGCGCACTGACGAGCTGTGATGTATATATACTAGCAGTTCCGCCTGGCTTTGCTCGAGCTCTATGTACTGTCCATAAGTTTATGTGTATATGTATCTATTAAAAAGTGTGAATATGTAAAGTAATGCCTTTCTGTATAATAGTCTTCCTTAACTACCATAGAGAAAAAAGACAGACATTTTCACTTTTATAGATATACTAGCATTTCAGCCCGGCGTTGCCCGGGTATTTGGATGTGTGTGTTGAGCAAAAGAGGAAAAAAAAAAAAAAAAACAGTGGTAGTAAGAAGGCAGGCTCAAACCCGTACCCCGAAGGAGGAAAAGAACAGGGGGAAAAACCTGACATCTTTGCTGTTATGACCACCACCAAACCGGAAGTGATGTAGGTTTTAATTAAGGCTAGACAATCGAAAGGAGAGGATAACTTTAAAAAATATCAGCAAAAAAGCGACCCCCCTCCTGTAGAAAAGTGCCCAGTTAAGGTGAAGATGTCAATGTTTTTAGCCAATTTTTTGATATTTGTTGTCTGAAAGGTCAAACTTCAAAAAGATACTGATCTTGTAAAAATCTGTCGCCTCTGTCGAAAGTTTTAGGCAGACATACATGCATACATATATTGGTAACTAAAAATTTTCGCCCCAAACCGATTAAAAAGCTTGCCCTTTCTCTAAATACCCTTTATGTAAAATCTCAAATGTTTAGACCAGAAATTGTCCGAGTAATTTGGTAGAGACCGCAGAGGTCAATTTTTTAAAACTTTGACCCCTATTATGACCCCTTAACATTTGTTTTGAGCTCAAATCAAGTTATTACGTTAGATCCATGTCTAAAGAACCTATATCTAAAATTTCAAGTGTTTAGACCCAAAACTGGCGGAGTAGTTTGGTAGAATTCTCAAAGGTCAAATCGTTGAACTTTGATCCCTTAACAGCCAAATTTCTGGTCAAAAACATTTTCCCAAATCTCCATACCCTGTATATCTAATTTCGAGTCTGTAGACTAAAAATTGACAGAGTTATTGCATAGGAAAATACACATAGACACGTTCACTTTATAGATATATAATTGCAAAGAATATTTCATGTGATTTCAATGTAAATTTATAATATTTACCTTATACACATGAACACGTAAACATCGTAAGACTTTTTTTTAATCTTAAAAATTGAAAAAAAATTGAGATCCTGGATCACTAAGAAAAAAATAACTTAAACAAAATGGTATTATTTCTGACAATTACTTTGCGAACGGCAAAATAAAAAGTTCATAACCTTCATTAGTAAATAATCATTAATAAAGAATTGTTTTAACTTATTGTTGACTGAATAATAAAATCTAAGAATAAATCGAGTAATGTAATTGCTAAAATTGGCTTTTTGAACAACATTTTACAAATGTTTTATTTCAAAGTCTAAGAAAAAACATGGTAAATGTCATCAATAATTTTATAATATTGAATAAAAAACTTATACTAAGTTAAATATAAAACTTTAGATAAAAAAAAATAAGTTCTTACTCGTGTACATCCATAAATATTGTAATTAAATAAACTTTTCCAGTTTTATTACAGCAAAATTAAGTTAAACCAAATTATGCTTCTTGTGATTTGTAATTTGGTGAAAAATAGTGCTATTCATGTTTATATTTTCAGTGAAACATTGTTTTTGTAAATCACTTTGCTATAAAAAACATGCACATTTTTTTACTTACTAATTATTGTTGAAATAGTTTCAGAAAACTGATAATTATTTTTCAGAGATTTTTCCAGTTTATTTATTCGGACTTGAAATTCGAACAAAATTTTTTTCCAAACATTTTTCACCATAATTTTTTTAACACGTAAATATACAGTTATTTTTCTTTTAGAGATTAACTTTAGTTTTTTTTATCTTTCAACCACAATCAAAATTTAGACATAAACTAAAAAAATAATGATGATAGGCTTCTTTTAAGAAGCATATACGGGTCCGTTTTCTTTGGCCTTGATCAACCAATACATTTCATTTAAAGAAAAAAAAACATCAAGAAATAAATGAGATAGGTGACAAAAGAGCAACATAAAATGAAAGTAAAAAAACAACAACTGATATATACAACTAGATTATTATAATTATGATGCAAGTAAAGACATGTATTATTTAAATGAGTAATAATAAAAATCAATTTTAAATTCCACATAAAGATGAGTTATATAATTGAGTAGAAATTTTAATTTAATGATGTCATAAACAGTCATCAACTACAAAATAGGTCAAATGACTTGGTTTCTAAAGAATTAAGCACCATGAAAGTGGAGTGTGCGTTTATAATAACTAATCATTCAACCACGGTAGTGGTTGGATATATGCTTAAGTTCGAAATTGAATGAATCGAGACACATTCAAACCCTCACCACTAATTCCGTTCGCAACCAAATTTCAAACAGCTTATATAGTTGGATAGAACACCTCATTAGCTACATTTTGAATAAAAAATTTATAAAATTGCTTCAGTAGAAAAAAAGTTACAACAAAATATGTGGGTTCACAAACAGGAGAGTAAGTACATAAGTGACTAACGCTTTTTTTTTTTTTTTTGCATAACTTTTTTTGTATATAAATATTTTTTACTGCGATTTTGCCAATATGACATGTTAGTGTAACGGTTAGAGTACTGGGAGTTGGTGGAAAGATTTTAGGTTCAATCCCGTGTATCGTTTTTTTTATAATTAAAAAACCGATCTTTTTTTAATAACTATTTTTTTAACTCTCCTTATGATTTTATAGCAAAAAATGGTGAATTTATCGATTAAAAATATTAGTGAATTCTATGATATACATATTCTTTGAATGAACTCAAATTTTTCGTTATCACATTTGATGAACAATGTAGTCCCATTTTGGCAATGCGTCTGACCAATGATGCTTTTGAACCCGCAACCAGCACTGCGATGTCATCAGCATCAGCCTGGGCATAAATATTCCTATTTTTAAACTCCTTTAAAAGAGGATTCAGCATACAGTTCCATAATAAAGGTGATAAAATCCCACTTTGGGGGTTTCATTTAACTACTTCCCTTTTAACAGTTGTCCTCAGTAGTTCTACTTGAACTGTTCTGTGCCTCACCATATACTCAATCCATCGGATGAGTACTGGTGGCACATTGAGTTCTCGTAGCGACTTGAACATACTACTGAAGGGTATGTTGTCAAAAGCTCCAACGATATCTAAAAAGACACCAAGTGCCATCTTCTTTTTTGTTAGTTTACGCTCTATACGTATCATGAATTCATGAACCGCAGTCTCGGTAGAGACCCTGGCTCAGAACTACTGTGATTGAATGATAAATATTGCATAAATGTGTGTTTGAGAGCTAATTTTTTTTGACAATCATTAATAAATATTATAAATTTATATATTAATACAATAGCAATGCCTGGAAAAATCATGGATTATATGGAAAAATGCGCGCATGAAAAGTAATATTCTTAAGATTTTATTAAACCTGGAAAAGTAAAGGACAAGAAATTCAACCTGGAAAAGTAAATAACAAGATATTCTAGTAAAGTAAAAAATAAGAATTTTTTAGACTTAAAATATTGCAGCTAAAAATAAAATTTGAATATTGATAAATATTTTATTTATTATTTGCATATGTTGTTGTTTATTGTTGAGTTAGAAAGAATTAAATGATCCTAATTATGATATAATAAAATTATTAATTTTTATGTAAATTATAAAATTATTAATTCCATCTACTAACTAACTAATGAATTAATTTTATTCAAACAATTTTCACTACATAAATATATGCAAATAATAGGGGGGAAATAAGTTCAATCCAGCGACAGACACCCTTTCTAACTCAACAATAAACAACAACATATGCAAATAATAAATAAAATATTTATCAATATTCAAATTTTATTTTTAGCTGCAATATTTTAAGTCTAAAAAATTTTTATTTTTTACTTTACTAGAATATCTTGTTCTTTACTTTTGCAGATTGAATTTCTTGTCCTTTACTTTTCCAGGTTTAATAAAATCTTAAGAATATTACTTTTCATGCGGGCATTTTTCCATATAATAAATATATGCTTGGCTGGAAGGTGAACGAACTACATACACTGACCACCAAAGGAGGAGATAAATGAGAAGATATCAAAGAAAAACACTACCTGCACCCCACCAAAAAAAAAAAAGAAAGAAAAAGAGGGGAGTTACTGCCTATGAGGATGCTAGAACAAAATAGGCAGTACACTACTTCCTCTCCTTAAAATCGTTAGAGAATGAGGAAAAAAACCCGCATTATAATGCTCCTTTAAAGCAACATCAAATACATACTATTGCACATAAGAAAATATGACAATGCAAATTATACATGTATATTACAAAATATATTGATTTATTAGAAACTCTTTATAAAAAAAATATGTAAATTAGGAATACCTTAAACTTTTTATGTTCGCAGATTACTATATATACGATATTACAAAATGTTATATATATATATAATTGTGTATAGCCCGTTTTGATGCTAATATGGTTAGGATGATAGAGAAAAAAACGTTTGTATTTATTCATTTCAATTAAATATTAATTTAATGGAATTCTACGATTCTCCCTACCCCCACCTCTTTCTCTGTTCAGCACGATTTGAAAATATTTTATCGCGTATAATCAGAAGGTTGGGATTGACTGATTCAAACTATTGGTTCATGGGTACTTGTATAGTTTAGTCAAGACATTAAAAAATGAAAATATCGAAAAAAAAAAAAAAAAAGGTTATATTGTATGTATCTGTTTTGGACTGAAGATCTCCGAAAAAAAAAAAAAAAAATTCATTAAATTTGATCGAATAGTTTTTATTTTACAGCAGAAAAACACGTTTTTATGAGAGCGCATTGAAGTCAGCCATTATGAAATTTGTTGAACACGCCAAAGGGAGATAACTCCAGTTAAAGCGCCGACACTCCCTCCCTATCTTTGTTACTAGCTTTTCTTCCTAAAAATCGGACCTTTGGCTCGGTATCATAACAGTTTTTTTCACTCTAAAATAAAAACTACTCAATGAAATTAAGTGAATTTTTTGTTCAGAGAACTTCAGACTATAACGAGTACATACAATAGAACCTTTTTTCAATATTTTCATTTTTTAATGACTAAACTGTATAAGCGCCGTTTCATGATATATAACAAGGTGGGAAGGTTAAGGAAAGAAAAAAATTATCAATTTTTCAACATTTGTAAATAAATTTGTTTTCTTTTTTCTGATTTGATATCATTAAAACAATTTAGGTTATTGTTGTGAATTGATTATTTCAAATCATCTGTTACATAATATACTCAAAATCATTTAAAAACCTACCAATATATCAATAAATACCAGATTTAAAAACTGAAATATGTTTAAACGCTATTGGCTGTGGAAAACCAGTAAAACTTTGTTTTTTCATAAATGAACTTCAAATATCAACTATCATAAATATTAAGAAAAATGAAAAGAAAAGTAGAAAAAGATGCACCAAGTGTTCAGAGTAGAAAAAAAAAAGTCGAAGAAAATGGACGTGTAAAGTTGAGGACGAAAATGGGCCAGCAGTAACCAGCATATGGTTGGAGGAAAGTGTACACCAAGCGAGATGGACGATGGATGGAGACTTTTAAGTGGTGCCGAGATGGAAGAAGCGAAGTGGGCGTCAGAGAGAATAGACATGTGAAGTCGAAGACGAGGAAAGCGGTTGGAAGAAAGAGAAACGTGTGCCAGGCTAAAATGGACAGGTAGCAGACTAAGTGGTGGCAAAATTAACGGTAATAAAATTTTTGTTAAACAAGAGAAAATGGCAACATGGATTTTTATTTTGTTTGTAACTGCAACGTTACATATGAAACAAAAGTACACAAGGGTACTCATTCATTCTTTGAAGATGTTACGTGTGCCTCCAAAGAGTCAAGGCGTGGTTTGGGAAAGAAAGGCCCGTTCACCAAGTGAGTCTCAGAGTTCTACTTGAGGCTGTCGCCCATGTTGGTCCCTATTCTGAAGGATATGTTCAACCATTGGTTTGCTCAGGGTTCCATCCCTGGACAGGTGACCAAGGGAGTGATCACATTGCTGAGGAAAGGTCAACGGCATGGTGGGGTGGATAATTTCGAAGATTTTAGGCCCTTGACTCTGCTAAACACAGAGTTAAAGATTTTGGCAAAGATTCTTGCGAATCATTTGCAGGTTGTCATCACTGACTTGATCGAACCGGACCAGACTTATGCTGTGAAGGGGAGATCGATTCAAGACAATTTGCATTTGATACGCTCGATCATAGAGGGGACAGAAGACGACGCCGAAGCCGCGCTGATCAGTTTAGATCAGTCCAAGGCATTCGATAGGGTCGACCATCGGTTCCTGGGAGCTGTGTTAGAGGCCGCCGGATTTAATCCGGACTTCTGCAAGTGGATCTTTGTCCTGTATGATAGGCCGACGGTAGCGGTGCAGATCAACGGTAAGCTGTCGGAGTCATTCGCTGTCTCTCGGTCGGTGCGCCAGGGCTGTCCGCTGTCGCCTCTGTTGTACGTCCTGGCGTTGGAACCCCTCCTTCGCAAGTTAAGGGACGAGGCGGCTACACCAGTCCTGCGCGGAATAGCCCTCCCTGGAGGCACACGAGCCAGGGTTTCCGCGTTCGCTGATGACGTCACCGTGTTTGTGTCTTGCCACACGGACGTTCAAGCGGTGGTCGAGGCGCTCGCTCGATACGAAGAAGTCACAGGGGCCATGTTCAACCGCAGCAAGTCTGTCGGCCTGCGGTTGGGGGCTTGGACCGGGGTAAACTCGCTTCCAGGTATTTTCAGCTGGACCGATGGACCGGTCCGTATTCTCGGTATCTGGTTTGGACCGGGACTTCAGCTGGAAAAGAATTGGTCGGAAGTATATGGCAAGGTCAAATCGTCGGTGAAGACTTGGATTGGAAGGAAATTGTCCTTGAAGGGTCGGGTGGAGGTGTGTGCTACATACGTCTTTCCGCTCATCCTTTACCGATTGTCTGTACTTCCTCTCCCTGCAGAACGACTAACCCGCTTACAAGGGCGCCTCGATTCACTATTGTGGAAGGATGGTAAGCATTATGTCTGCAGAGAGGTCTGTGTCCAGAGGCCGAGCGAGGGAGTCCTGGGTCAGCCCAGTCTCTTGTGTCATAGAAATGCCGAGAGATTGGCTTTCCTGGGTCGTTCGCTTGAAGAAGACGCTCCTTGGGTCCCTGTGGTTGAGAACGCGTTTCCCAATCTCAAATCCAACCCCTCGGTAGAAGGTCGTCGTAGGCCGAGGGGGGAGTCTAAGTTCTTCTCCGAATGCCGGACCACTCTTAGAGCTTTGCCGGGGACCAGTGTCCTCGATCAGCCAAGAAAGAAACTATATCGGGAGCTAGTGGAGGGGACCGCGAAGGATCCACTTTGTAGGCGGATGGGATGGTCGATGGAGGTTGTCCGCTCTCATTGGAGTTGGGCGCCGGGACGGGAGATTCTGAACAACTTGGAATTTTCCCTTACCTGGCGACTGGTCCGTAATGCGCTGCCCCTTCTCGACGAACTCCGCCGGTATAAAGAAAATACAAGGGGCTTCTGTCCGCGCTGTGACGAACGCGAGCCCGAAACGATCGGGCACGCGTTTTTTAGTTGCAGCCGGATCCAGCCCTTATTGGAGTACGTCGAGGGGGTAACGGCTCGCATCAGTGCCGAATGTCCGCTCGATCTCGACGAAGGGTTTTTTGTGTACAACATGGAGCCGCCGTTCCCCAGGGAGGAAAGAATGGTTATCCTGGCGATCCTGGCAGTAGCGCGCATGGTGATTTGGATCACGCGCCTCAAGTTGGTCCACGAAGGGACATCTGTTCCGGATCGGGATCTGATCGTTTACTTTAAACATCTGCTTAAAGTAAAGATCAGATGCGATTGGAGGAGGTTGCCTAGAGCGGATTTCGACAAGAGGTGGGTGTACAGCACTAGTTTGTGCATCCGTCGAGGAGTCAAGTTTCAATACGTGTTCCCTCCTTAAGCATGGCACGGGCGGTGCTGGGGCCTTCGGAACCCATCCCGCTTAGGTTCTAGCTAAGAAAAACTTAAGACTCTTGACTGGTGGTATAAATGAGATCCTGTTCCTGATTTTATTTTTTGGTACTAGAGAACCTCTGAGTCTGCCCATCCCCTTTGTGCCACATCCTTGCTTTTTCAACATCCCCGGTCACTCCCCTACTCAGAGGTCACCTTCCAACCCCCCTCCACCCGTTGCTTTGTTTTCTCCCACTGCCATTAAGATATTTTCCCCAATCAGGGATCGCCCTGCTTGTTTTCGGTTCCCCGGAAAACAGTGGGGGGTCTAGTCACCTAGATTAGTACAGGGGGGTCTCACTAACAACCCAGTAGGATTTATTTTTTGTTTTTCATGCGAACACTTTTGATTAGTTTTCCCCACTCCACGAACAATCTCTCTCTTAATTCAAAAACTTTTTATTTCTAATGAAATTGAACTTTATTTTTTCACACATGCACACACACACCAACTTTAAAAAAAAAAAAAAAAAAAAAAAAAATGCATACACAAACACACAGACAACTGTTTATTAATTGTAAATATGGTTTTCATTCTTAAACGCTGGGGATTTATTAGTTAGTTTAAGATCCATAGAGTGAATGAGGTATTTTGGTAAATGTTGCCAGTCAAGAGTAAGACTCCCAAGTCTACATTTATTACTTTTTTAATCACTTTAGTCACAAAGACCCTGAACCCTTCCCCTCCCAAACTTCTTGTAGGGCCTTGTGCCTAATTTTGTTGTTTAAAATTTTTTTGTTAATTGTATTTTCAAGATTTTTTACTAAGCAATAAAATATATAATCTCAGTTAACTGCTGACGTCACAGTGATTGATGCTAGCAGATTAACAAAACTGAAAAGTTCACAGCTACACACTGCATTTAGGTTGTTGATGGTCATTGTTGTCAGAGATTATTTCATCTTTCATTTAGTAATTGTTTGATATTAATAATAAAAAAAACAAAGAAACACTGCAATCATCTCCACAAAGATACAACGTATTTGTGCCAAAACTCATCACTATATTCTTTAAAATGGTTAACATCATGCTGTTATATAAATTTCATGGCTGTTTAAATGTTTGTATGTATGTTTGTATGTCTGCCTAAAACTTTTGACAGAGGCGACGGATTTTCATGAGATTGGTATCGTTTTGAAGCTCGACCCTTTGGACGACAAATATTGAATAATTGGCTAAAAACATCATTATCTTCACCCTCAACTTGGCAGTTTTCTACAAGGAGGGTCGTTTTTTTTTTTTTTTTGCATCACCATTTTTGCAAGTTATCATATTGGTTGGAATGACCTTACTAATTTCAATGTTCAGAACTTCCGGTCGCGTCATGGAGTAGGGGTAAGATGTCAGGTTTTCTCTCACGTTCTTTTCCACCTCGCGTCATGGGTTCGAGCCTGCCTACCTACTACCAGTTTTTTTGTTTTTTTCTTTTGCTCAACACACCTCCAAACACCCGGGCAACCGTGCACCCAGGCTAGTGCTGTTAGAAGTCACAAGAGATCTGGTGTTATCACAACATCTAATTTCAAGGATACTGATGGGTTTGTTCATGTTTTCATGAAAGTTTAATAGCGATCTGAAGGGAAGACATATATATATATATAAACTCGTATATATGATAAAGTAATGTTGCCCCCCCCCCACACACACCGCAACTGTTTCCAGAAAATATGCGTTAAAATTTGGCTTCTTTCAAAATTTATAACATTTTATCCGAGTTGGTTGTTTCTTCCAAATAAGTCTTTCATAAAAAAGATGGCAGCCACTTTTACTTGCATCTTAGTATCTATTACCCCCTCCCCCTCCTTTAACACTAGGATCTAATTATTAATGGCATAATGCCATAAAGATAATTTATGTTACATTTTTTACACTGTTCTTTTTCCGTTTTATTTTATTTATTTTTTTAAACTACTGTACATTTTCAATCAAAACAAGACACCCGTGCGTGCCCCCCCCCCCTCCCGGTGCTGCATGTGAAATGACACCACAAAAAATAGTGAAGAAATGATGAATGTGAGAAGTGTGAAGGGCTAAACTTGCCTTCACATTTTCACCAAGTTTCAGAAAAATCTAATGGATGGGCAAAGGTTATGGGGTAAAAAGTGTAATTTTGTCCAATTTTTGTGAGCTCCTGGGAATGCCAAATCCCAGTGAAAATGGACAAATGATGCTGTTTCACACCTTAAGACATGTATATTTGAATTCAGCACCATAGAAAACTACTATATACACATATATATCAAATTCTTGAGTAATATGAAAAAAGAGCTCCAAAAAGGCATGTTTTTTTAGCCTTAAAAGATCCAGAGGGATGCGAACCAGAATTTTGCCAGGGTCGCCAATACTGGATTTATATTAACAATGGGCTCCACATTTTGTCCAAGTTTAAAAAAAAATCTAATGAATGGATCAAAAGTTATGGGGCAAAATGTGTCATTTAGGGGCATTTTTTTTTTTACCTCTTGAGTCCCTGGGGGCGCAATGGGAATTTTTGCAAAAAAAAAAAAAAAAAAAAAAAAAAAGTTTTTTTTTACTGTGCACATCTATTTAATGAAATACAACTTGTGGCAAAATTTCAGGAAAAACTAATGGCCGGTTATCTGGAAATAGTCCAGACTAACGGACGCACAGAAGCCACTGATAGCAGGTCTCTCTCCGAAAAAAATCAGGGGACCAATAATGACTGCTGCTTTCTTTTGTATTCCAGTTTTATGGAATATAAGATTAGCAATTTTGTAATTCTGACATACTTCATTATTCTAATTTCTTTCTTTTTATGTCTGTTTTACATTTTTAACATGATACGATTTATAATACTGAGACTCGTTCAAAGAAATAAAGCCAATTCAGATTTTTAGGACACAAATTTGAGAATAGCAGCTGATGCTTCAGTATTTATTTCTGAATGCTTTGTATTCACATGACAGAAAAACAAAAATCCGAGACCTTCTCTAAACTCATTTCTTTTCATTTTTTTTTTTTTTTAAACATTTCGATAGAGTTCAAAGTAGACTTTGTAGCCTTGTAGGAGATGTCCTTGTCTCTTCCCTGCAATCTTTCTCATAGAAGAGATATTGCGAGTTTGTCTTTGCTTTATCATTATTTTCATGGCAAGTGCTCAACTGAGCTTCAATCTATGGTCCTCTCTCGCCAAACTTTCACAAGAAACACTTGCCTAGCTGAAAACACTATTAATAATTCCCCCCACTCTTTATCTGTGCCTAAACCTAAACATAGATTCCATGAACAAAGTTTCTTTCTTAGAACTGCACGCCTGTGAAACTGTCTTCCGTTTTTCTACTTTTCAGCTGACTACAATTTGGTTGTCTTCAAGTCCAACGTAACCAAATTCTTGATGAGCCGTCCATTTAAGTTAACAAATTTACCGAATTTCCACTACTAATGATTACTCTATTGTCCAATTGACTCTTTAACACATCATCGAGTGGCCTCTGGGCCTTGATAAGTGGTGATGCCTATGTAAAAAAAAAGTCTCTTTCCGCTAAGGTAATCTGTTTACCTATTTTTTACATTATCACAATTACTTTATTTTATTGTTTAGTACTGTGGTTATTATTAGTAGTAATGTGTGCTAGCACTATTGATAAGCAGTTTACTAATAAAAAATTTTATGGCATTTTTTAGATGAAGATTGATATTTGTGTTCTTTGAATCCATCTGACTGTAAATAATTTACAGGATTGAAATAGGATTTAATGTTTTTAGGAGTGGGTGAGGGTTAGGCCCTGTTTAAAACTATAGCGGATGGAGCTCAGTCCCCCCAAACTATTTTTATACCAATTATTTTTTAACTTCATATAAAAAACATAGTTGAATCCTATTTTAATCAACTAATTTACGTGCAGTGAAATGAAGTCTGATTTTTTTTTAAAATTAGATTCTCTATTATTCATTTATTATTTTAAAAAAATATATTTTTTCTATTTTCCCAGGTAACGTCAGAACACAGGTTATGCTAGTTTATACTAAAATTCAAGATGGATCATCAACTTGTCTTTATATGACTTGAGAATATAATGTTTGATGTTATTTTGAATTGCATTGTTATATTTTTACTATATACATGCAAGTTTTTTTTTGTTTTTTCAATATTAACAGTAATTAAAATGATGTAATAAAAACCATGGATAAATGACTAAAACACTATTTTACTCTATTTCTCTCCCTCCCGTTAGGGATGCTAATTTTGTTTTTTATGATTTTTAATGATTTGAATGATTATTTTAAATCTTTTAGGAGGCATGATTTGATTTTGTACAAGTTGTCATGTGTGTAAATTTTAAGTAAAAAAGAGTTTCACTATATACACACCATCGCTCAGGAGAGTTTTCTTTTGATTTTATTAGGGTGTTAAAAGATAAATTTGTATAAAAAAGAAATATTTATTTCTTTATATGAATATGTTAAGACGTTTTAATCTTAGGTTTACAAGAAACTTATGAATAAAATGTTATTTAACATTTTTGTTTCACATATTTCAAGTAACAAACTTTGGGAAACATTAGTAACCTGGCAAAACGAGTTTTTACTAAAAGATAAAACACGTTTTAATTTTAAGAGAAAATATTAAGTGATATCAAATAATAAAAAAATATTAATTGATATAAAATGCAGGGTACATCTAGTCATCACTTTAATTAGAAAATTAGTTTTCAAACTAACAGTAACAATTTAACTCGTCTAGCTGTAAACACTATCAATAATTCCCCCCACTCCTTATCTGTGCCTAAACCTAAACGTAGATTCCATGAACAAAGCTTCTTTCTTAGAACTGCACGCCTGTGGAATTGTCTTCTGTTTTCCTGCTTTCCGGCTTACTACAATATGGTTGTCTTCAAGTCTAACGTAAATAAGTTCTTGATGAGCCGTTCCATATAAGTTAACAAATTTACCGAATTAATTACTATATTGTCCAATTTCTACTGTACACTCTTTAACCCTTATCCTTGAGTGGCCTCTTGGCCTTGATAATGTGGTGATGCCTATGTAAAAAAAGATACATAACGGTATATACTTTTCAAAACAACTGTAATACAGAGGAATAGCTTGTTGTACAGCAAACTTTGATGTAATTATTAAAATTATCTTTTAGATTCAGAAAAACAAAGTAATCGTATTATATTTTACTAGTTGTACCTGCTACAGAAAAAAAATCATGTCATTTTTTTTTTACATAACATTTAAACGGTTAAATTTTATTAAAGTATCATTTGGTGATTAAATTATTAATTGAACTAAATTGTTATAAAACTATGATTTTGTTAACGTAATGTTTCAATATCTACAAAAATTATTGGATAAAAATAGTCCCTAAGAACTACACACTTAATGCATGAAAATTTGATTGTTTTAACCAAAAGATTATTAATTTTGTGGTTCAAACAATCAAATGTTAGATCCAACAAACTGCTGCCAAAAACTTACTACTCCAAATCTTGATGCTAACGGCAAAGCTCAACCCCCAAATCTCGACTCTAAAACACGACACACTGCTGACAACACTTGCTACTCCGACATCCAAATCTAAAATCAATGCTGTCTCTTTAAAAAAAAAAAAAAACAAAAAAAAAAAAAGCTTTTTTTTTTTTTTAAATATATATATATATATATATATATATATATATATATATATATATATATATATCCAAACGGAAGCATCTTATTTGCATGCTAGGTGACAATATTGCAAGCATATGAAGAGAAAAGAGCGGCTACTTTTCTTTTTTGTCTACACGGAATTGTACAGACTGCACACAAACAGGTTTGTACTAATTTTTTAAGTGCTTAATTACAAAAGAGCAACTTATTTTGCCTTTGGTATCATTTTAGACCACACATTGATCGGTAGATTCAACAGTTTAGCAACTTCCAAATTTTGAAAGGTTACAAAGTAATTCATTCATTTTTTTTTTTTTAACTATTAACAAAATATTAAAATGGCTAACTTGTTTAGAAATAAATCAAAATGCATTCTGGTGAATTAAAAGTTATTTTTTTTTTACTATACACTCTTACATTTTATTTAATAAAAGATAGTTAAAAAGAAAAGTATTCCCAACAGAATATCATTCTATCATTGAAACAAAAAGGCTTTACATAATTTCAGATTTTAAACATTTAATAAAAGAAATTGTGAAGAACAAAAGAACTCATCACTTTTATATGAAAAAAATTTTTAAGACAAGAGATTCATTAAGAGTTGTTTAGCATTTTTATAAGTGAGCAATTATATCTTTAGCTTGAAAATCTTGTGAGAGAGAAGAAAAGATCAAGGTACTGATTTCCTAGCTAAGTGAGGCTTTTATGCAATATTTTTTTGATTTTTTTTGCATGTCTGACATTTTTGTTGCATATCAGAATATCAATATGGCAGCAGCTGTAGAAGCAAGCAGACATGTATCACAAGTTAAATTAATGCTTAACACTTGTAAAAATCAAAAGAATAAAAAAGGATTTTTCAAAAATTTCAACAAGTTTGCTTTTCCAAAATGTCCCAACTCATGTTGCAAAGAATTGGCAAATGTTTATCAAAATTGTACAAAAACGAAAAAAAGTTATTTTTAATGAACTGATATTGTCATTCAAAATTATATTGGATTCAAAAGATTCAAAGATGAGCGCCAATTTAAAGGATATGAAAACTTCTAAAAGTAAATCAGCTGAGATTTATTGATTGAAAAGTCAGGTCGGCTGCTTTCATAAAGAGATGGGGTTACAGTAAAATGAATATCCCAACATGGAGAAAAAAATATATAAATTTTAGATAAAAAACTCAAAAACCTGAACATCTTGTTTTGTTTAAAATTATATACATAAAAAAAATAATAAAAAAAGCTGCCTTGATTTACTGCTTTATGGCACATCAACTCTTTTTGACCATTTAATGCCAAATAACATTAACTATTGTATGCAATTAGTTGAAGACAAGTTTTACCTATAGCTGAAAGGTGGGGAGAAATTCTAGATTTTCACAAATGCTATTAATATTTTATTCAAACAAAATACAATGGTATAAATGATTCTGCAACAGCATAACGGCAGAAAATTAGAAGCAGCATGTCTATCTGCCGGTGATTAATGTTACGAATAAATAGAGACGTTAATAACTTATAGGTTCTTCATAAGTAACTTTTCCTTAAAAAAAAAAATTTGTATGGTTTTATTTTTATATTATAAAACGCACAAATATGCACACCTGGCAAATATACCTGGTGGACCAATTGCAAGACAGATTAAAAAAATTGCACTTGAAGAGACGGTTAGAATCTTAAGATATTTCAGTTGGAATGTACAAGATAGCAGGTGAACGTCTGGCATTTGGTAAGATGACTAGTACCAAACTAAAACACAAACTAAACAAAAAAGTACAAAGTCTGTCACATTTTTCTCCACACATCTGCTTTTAACATTATGGTGTCTACATTCATGCTTGATCGTTCATTATTGGGCACATAATTTCTTGAGTTATTTGACTTTCCTCAGGCTGTGCCAGGACATGGGTCAACTAGTTTTTAACGAAAATTACATGTACAATTTGCACAATTATTTGAAAATAATTGTGCATCTCTAGCTACCCCTTAAAGCAGCTAATGGCACTTTTCAAACATGTTAGAAAGTAAAATCAATCTATAAGCGTTAAGTTAATAGTGTTAACATATATTTGAATAATTGAGTGGTTAAGATATCTAGCAAGGTTACTGTTAAAGTAAATTCCCTTAACATGATGTTATCCACACTAACCTGGGCAACACTGGGTAACCCTGCTAGTTAAAAAACAAGAATAAAAATAGTAATATAAGGATTAGAGAGGTTAAAGCATGAATACACAGGGATCCTCAATCATTCTTGGGAAACACAGAGTTTGCCTAGATGTGGTTCACATCTATAAATTTATCAACAATGACAAAAAAAAAAAAAAAAAAAAAAATTAAGAACTAATTGTAAAAAATATTTTTTGAAATGTGACAATTTGCTGACATGGTAAAAACCAAGCAAATCACACATAATTTAAAATGATATGTTAACCTTTCCATTGCTGTTGCAGTGATGACTGATGGAAACATGACCCAAAAGAAATCGTGCAATGCAAAAAGGAGGGGAATAATTCATTTCGAACATGAAACTTTAATACTCCATTTTGTTGTTTTACTCATTAGATTTTTATGTTTCCCAGTTTCAAAGTTTCTAATTAAATGAGGCGTTTTAACTGCACATCTAATTTCAACAGAAAAATAACATTTAAACAAGCCGTGCATGTGGGGTCCACCTCCACAAGTAAAAAATTTGCTTTCACCATGACTAATGTTTGTGCAAAGTTTTTTAAAAAAATCCAAGAAAAGTACAAGCGAACGATTTGGGTGCAATTTTACCCCTATAATGCCATGGGGGGTGGGCAACCAGAGTTATCCAGGAAAATCCATTCTGGCAAAAATTTACTTTAACCATGACTAATGTTTGTGCAAAATTTATTTTAATTTAATTTTAATTAAATTTTAGGCGCGGTTATTGAGAAAAGTGTGAACAAACAAATGGATGAATGGGAGTGAATTACTAGGTCCCATCACTCCTTTGTTGGGGGGGGGGGGGCAAAATAAAATGTTTTGTTTTTGTTTTGAATAGTTAAGTAAATACATTCTAAACAAATCTTACGCTTCAGAATTTCAAAGAGGATAATTGATCATTTTTATTATTTGAACTATTATTCTTATCTTATTCTGTTCATAACGTTTCAGCCATTGTAAGCTCCTATCTTCTTCAGAGGCATAACTAGTTTCAGAATTTGAAAAGATGTACTTGAAGTAGTTGGAGGTTATACCGGCCAAAACGTGGATTAACAACCACCAAGGAGAATAATAGTCCAAATAATATGACTAATACCACTTTAAAATGTCTAGTTATAACATTATTATGGTTCCTAGGCCTATTGGCCAAGAAAAAAAGTGTTGTATTTGTTTTCCACATTCCAACAACAATAGATGCTCTACTATAGACAAAAATATATTTCGTTTAATGCAAACATAAAAAAATTACAATAGTTTATTGCAGAATATTAATTTACTAGCGTGGGGGGGGGGTACCCGGCGTTGCACAGCGTGTGTGGTTGAGGGGGTGTTAAAATGAAAACCTAGCGAAGTAATAACCCTGTTTAAATATTACAAAAACAAACAATGTTAAAACTATTAAAAAAAAAAAAAAAAAAAAAAACGTGAAAAAAGAATCAATTATAAAAATGAACATGATGCAATACGAACGGTCCGGCAGTGCCCGGGTGTTTGAAAGGCAACAGCGCAGGAAAAAAAAAAAAAAAAAAAAAAAAAAAAAGTGATAAATTAACTTAAAAGTGAATTAGGTCAAATATCAATTCCGCAGTGAAGTTTGTTTTGATTTAGTTTCAGTAGTCCTGCATCACACTAATTCTAAATGAATTTTTTTGTTTTCTCGAATTCTAAATGAATTTATGTTTTAATTTTAATTTAAGTGTAATGCAAGTGAATTCACGATATCGTTGCGTTGTAATCTTTTGTGTAAAAATAAATGTTGAGTTAAAGAAAAAAAAAAAAAAAAAAAAAAAAAAAAAAAAACGGCATAAATAACCTTGTATGATTCCAAACCGGTGTTTTCTTGTATTGTTCCTTGTGAACGCATCTGCTGCGGTCTAAATGGGGAGCGGGGAAAGGAGGAATCTAATAGAGAGAAAAGATGTTGCAACTTCCATTGAATCTAACCGATTTTGGCAGTGAACTCTCACCGGAAAAAATATAGGAATGTACCATTGTCGAGGAACTGTAGAGGTAATAGGTCTATAGCACACCTCAGATAATGTGCTACAGTTTGTATGCATTACATTTGCATGTAATGTCATTATTTTAATCCTATTAAGGTCAAAGTTGGAGGGGAAAAAATGAGTTCATTTTATTTATATAGATAGAAGAAGATAGAATAGATAGATAGAAGAAGATAGAATAGATAGATAGAAGAAGATAGAATAGATAGATAGAAGAAGATAGATAGATAGAAGAAGATAGATAGATAGAAGAAGATAGATAGATAGAAGAAGATAGATAGATAGAAGATAGATAGATAGATAGAAGATAGATAGATAGAAGAAGATAGATAGATAGAAGAAGATAGATAGATAGAAGAAGATAGATAGATAGAAGAAGATAGATAGATAGAAGAAGATAGATAGATAGAAGAAGATAGATAGATAGAAGAAGATAGATAGAAGAAGATAGATAGAAGAAGATAGATAGATAGAAGAAGATAGATAGAAGAAGATAGATAGAAGAAGATAGATAGAAGAAGATAGATAGATAGAAGAAGATAGATAGATAGAAGAAGATAGATAGATAGAAGAAGATAGATAGATAGATAGAAGAAGATAGATAGATAGATAGAAGAAGATAGATAGATAGAAGAAGATAGATAGATAGAAGAAGATAGATAGAAGATAGGATAGATAGATAGAAGATAGAATAGATAGAAGATAGATAGATAAATAGATAGAAGATAAATAGATAGAAGATAAATAGATAGAAGATAAATAGATAGAAGATAAATAGATAGAAGATAAATAGATAGAAGATAGATAGATAGAAGATAGATAGATAGAAGATAGATAGATAGAAGATAGATAGAAGAAGATAGATAGAAGAAGATAGATAGAAGAAGATAGATAGAAGAAGATAGATAGAAGAAGATAGATAGAAGAAGATAGATAGAAGATAGATAGAAGAAGATAGATAGAAGATAGATAGAAGAAGATAGATAGAAGAAGGTAGATAGAAGAAGATAGATAGAAGAAGATAGATAGAAGAAGATAGATAGAAGAAGATAGATAGATAGAAGATAAATAGATAGAAGATAGATAGAAGAAGATAGATAGAAGATAGATAGATAGAAGATAGATAGAAGAAGATAGATAGAAGAAGATAGATAGAAGAAGATAGATAGAAGAAGATAGATAGAAGAAGATAGAAGAAGATAGAAGAAGATAGAAGAAGATAGATAGAAGAAGATAGATAGAAGAAGATAGATAGAAGAAGATAGAAGAAGATAGATAGAAGAAGATAAATAGATAGAAGATAAATAGATAGAAGATAGATAGAAGAAGATAGATAGATAGAAGATAGATAGAAGAAGATAGATAGATAGAAGATAGATAGAAGAAGATAGATAGAAGATAGATAGAAGAAGATAGATAGAAGATAGATAGAAGAAGATAGATAGAAGATAGATAGAAGAAGATAGATAGAAGAAGATAGATAGAAGATAGATAGAAGAAGATAGATAGAAGATAGATAGAAGAAGATAGATAGAAGAAGATAGATAGAAGATAGATAGAAGAAGATAGATAGAAGAAGATAGATAGAAGAAGATAGATAGAAGAAGATAGATAGAAGAAGATAGATAGAAGAAGATAGATAGATAGAAGAAGATAGATAGAAGAAGATAGATAGAAGAAGATAGATAGATAGAAGAAGATAGATAGAAGAAGATAGATAGAAGAAGATAGATAGATAGAAGAAGAAGATAGATAGATAGAAGAAGATAGATAGATAGATAGAAGATAGAAGAAGATAGATAGATAGAAGAAGATAGATAGATAGAAGAAGATAGATAGATAGAAGAAGATAGATAGATAGAAGAAGATAGATAGATAGAAGAAGATAGATAGATAGAAGAAGATAGATAGATAGAAGATAGATAGATAGATAGAAGATAGATAGAAGATAGATAGATAGAAGAAGATAGATAGATAGAAGAAGATAGATAGATAGAAGAAGATAGATAGATAGAAGAAGATAGATAGATAGAAGAAGATAGATAGAAGAAGATAGATAGAAGAAGATAGAAGATAGATAGATAGATAGAAGATAGATAGATAGATAGAAGAAGATAGAAGATAGATAGAAGATAGATAGATAGATAGAAGATAGATTGCCAGATGTTTATAAAATATGCAAATTAAGATATGTTTTAACATACAAAATAGATTCACAACCTGTTTTGATGTTAATATAGTTAGATGAAAAATCTTATTTATTCACTGCAATATATATATATATTAAAAGGCATGACATTTTAATGAACTATATACCTTCTTCAGTAAATATGTACAAAAAGTTGATATTAAGAAAAACGATATTACAATCTGAATTAGACAAAAGTAAGGCATAAAATATGAGAAAAAAAGATGGAAAAATAAGAAAATATTATGCAAAGTGAAATTATTCAAGTTCAAGAATTGTGATATGGTAAAAAGAAAAAAATGATTTTGTGTCAAACATCGTATTAAA
This sequence comes from Euprymna scolopes, assembly GCF_053919585.1. NCBI lineage: Eukaryota > Metazoa > Mollusca > Cephalopoda > Sepiida > Sepiolidae > Euprymna > Euprymna scolopes. The sequence continues at coordinate 160,948,482 of NC_136490.1, read as the reverse complement.
GTTTGAGGAGGTGAAAGAGTATGTAGATAGAAATTCATGTACAAATGACCGTGTGTGTGTGTGTGTGTGTGCAAAAGACAGTTTATGGTTGAACAGAATGTCCATATGAGCAGGGGGAGAGGAGACTAGTCCCTATTTACTGATCGTCTCATAAAATCAAGTTAGATACAAAGTCTCATTTTTTTTTATTATGGGGGCAATCCAGTTCCTCAAAAATGACTCTGGATGGAACAAAAATAATTGCTTTAATTAAGAAAATTTTTCCTGTTTTTACAGAGGAAAAAACAGATAGTACACTTTGATCCCAATTCATAAATGAAAAAACAAAAACAAAATTATTTTCCAAAATATTAAGATACATCATAAAAATTTCTTGGCTGAAAAAATTTAAAAAGCTATATTTTAATAGCATTGTAACATCCATTGTTTTGAAATTTTAGTATTTGAACCTATAATATACTTTGGGTATCTATCTGGGTATGTTATTCAAGGGTATGCTATTCAATAAAAAAAAAGAAAAGGGGAGGGGGATCCTATATCCAGGTCCAACGACTTTCCTCAGCTAAAATTGTAGAGAAATCCTTTGGTAGTATCAGTTTTGTGTTGTGGTTTTTCTATCATGCGGCCTGTATTCACAACAGACAAGAGCAACAGCAATGTTTTACTTCCTTATTTTATAATCTTAAAAATAATAAGGATCATATGAGGTTCAGGATTGAGAGCAAGAATACATACAGAGTTCTTCCTCTTCATTCACAATGATGCCCGTTATTAACCGAATACAAATGGCAAACTCACCAATAAAACAGTCACACTTATTTTAATAACATTAGAAAACATAGCTTTTAATTTCATACAAATATTTAGTTAAAAATCATTTGTATCATGAGACATATCATGAGTAGTAGTATCAGATTGTGAAAAAACATTTCAATCATAATAATAGATAATACATGATTTTCAAGTATTAAGACCGACTTTTATAGAAAGGAATTAGAAATCTCAAGTTTTAAATAATTAGGCATCACCACTTATCAAGGCCCAGAGACCACTCGAGGATAAGGGTTTAAGAGTATAGGTCAATTGGACAATATAGTAATAGTTAGTAATAGAAATTCGGTAAATTTATTAACTTAAGTGGAACAGCTCATCAAGAACTTGTTTACGTTGGACTTGAAGACAGCCATATTGTAGTCAGCTGGAAAGCAGGCAAACGGAAGACAGATCCACAGGCGTGCAGTTCTAAGAAAGAAGCTTTGTTCATGGAATCTACATTTAGGTTTAGGTACAGATAAAGAGTGGGGGAAATTTTTGATAGTGTTTTCAGCTAGACAAGTGTTTCAGGAGTACCTGTCTAGCTGAAACCACTGTCAAAAATTTTCCCCACTCTTTATCTGTGCCAAAACCAAAACGTAGATTCCATGAACAAAGCTTCTTCCTAAGAAGTGCACGCCTGTGGAACTCTGTTCCGTCTGCCTGTTTCCCACCTGACTACAACCTGGATGTCTTCAAGTCCAACATAAACAAAATCCTGATGAACACCCCCTTAAGTAAGACACTTTATCAAATCTCAACACTAATGTACTGTACACGCAATAACCCTTATCCCCACGTGGCTTCCGAGCCTTCATAAGTGGTGACCACCTTGTAAAAAAAAAAAGAAAAAAAAATTGAGGCCAAACAGATGAAGTTGCCAGATAAAGTCATAGAAAGGTTTGCCTTCTACTTGTACTTGTACTTGAAACGACATTCACCCTGGAGGAGTTGAGTCGGCTTCATGAATATGCACATCTCGTATCGCTGCCTTCTGCTGAAAAACTGTACCAGACATGGTTGTGGACAAATGCAAAGAACATGTTTAAAAAAAACTGGTTTAAAAAATCTGTATCCTATAGAAATGCGATTTTTGAACTATAATAGGTTTTGTCCCCATACATTATGGTTGACCTGATCAGCGATTGGGGGAAGGGGCAGATTTTAGTTAATTACCGTATTTTGGTTTCCAATCACAGCATCCAAAAACACTTTGCATCTTGTTAAAATTGCTTCTTATTTCCTCTTTTCTTGACTAATTTAGATGACTGTGCACTGCAGATATACAAAACTTTTCTGTAGTTTAAATAATTATCAAAAACAAATCTTAAAAATTATTTTTTATGACATAAGTACGCAAATACGCAAATAAATTTATTTTCTCATTGAATCCACCATTATGACAATCTAATGACAGATGAACAAGAGAACAAGTAACAATTAATGAGTATAAAAAAAAAAAAAAAAAAAAAAAAAAAGCTAAAAAAACTATTTGGATGAATTATGCCAAGTTTGCAATAAAAAAAGGAAATATTTGTAAAACGAAAAAAATTCAGACTACATAGAAACTTGAAAGCCAAATATTTTCACACGATCAAAATGAAATTCTCATCACAGACAGTTATTAAATTGAAAAAGAAATACGAGCAGTGAATTGAAATGATTATCTATCTATATAAAAGCCAAGTACGTCCAAGGATGGAATACTGCTGCCATATCTGGGCAGGAGCTGCTAAAAACAGCCTATCCTGCCTTGACAGAGTACAAAATAGACTTCATGGCTTAGTGAGAGATGCCCTTTTTGCAACCTCTCTCCCACAGAAGAGACGTTGCAAGCCTATCCTTGTTTTATCGTTATTTCCATGGCAAGTGCTCGTCTGAGCTCCAATCTCTGGTCCCTCCTCGCCAATCTTTCACAAAAAACACACGTCTAGCTGAATCCACTGTGAAAAATTTCCCCCACTCTTTATCTGTGCCTAAATCAAAACATGGATTCCATGAACAAAGCTTCTTTTTTAGAACTGCACGTCTGTGGAACTCTGTTCCGTCTGCCTGCTTCCCACCTGACTACAACTTGGATGCCTTCAAGTCCAACATTAACAAATTCCAAATGAACCGCCCCCTTAAGTAAACACTTTCAAATCTCCATACTAACGTACTGTACTTGCAATAACCCTTATCCCTGAGTGGCTTCCGGGCCTTGATAAGTGGTGACCACCGTGTAAAAAAGAAAAAAAAAAAAAAAAGAAAAGATGGTTCAAAAATATTCACACAAAAAAGGAAGCTGCATTATATTTTTAAAGCAGCAACAGAACATGTGTTAAAAATATAATAATGTTCTATAAATACATTCTTTCACTTCGTAAATGGTTCTACATTAGCAAAGGATTAAATGGTAGGATCGACTAAATTTTGAAATCTTAAAGGAGCAACTTATTTAAAACAAAGACAAATCCAAAATGATCCGTGTCTTTTTCCTACACATTCTATCACCCCCTCTCCTCAGTCATCTGGGGTTTATCCAGCAATGCCAATCAGAAAAAGAGAAGTTGATGATTGTGTAACTCTTGCTTAACTACTTTATGTTGGTAACCTATCAGAAGGTTTCCAGTCTTTTCTGAAAGAGGCCAATTGGTAAGTAAAAACAGACTTAAGACCACGATCTACATCAACTTTGTTTTGCCAGTAATGATGACACAGAAGGGGGACGGTAAACAAATGCAAGAATTGCACTCCTAAATGTCACGTCGAAATTGTTTTTCCATAAGACATTCTTTTAATGTTGCAGACTAGACATTTTTTGTTGTTGAAACCAAAGCGTCGACACCATGGACCAGTGGTTTTTAAAGTATTTACTACAACCCACAGATGGAAAAAAAAAAAAAAAAAAAACGCACTGCGCCTTATTATCTATGCGCCATGAATCAAAGATAATCTCTCTAGATTGCTTCATTTATTTAGCAGTAACATCTTTTTTCATGATTAACGATTCACTATAATTCACAATAATTACCGGAGTTGTTGACAAATAGTTTCATAAAAATTCAACCCAATCGAACGTATCATATTGAGCAAAACTTGAGTCTAGGATTTCTTTTTAATGGCTGGATTAGGCTATATGGGATGACGTGTCTACGACTATGAAATAAACAATATATATATACATATTTAAAACCTCACATTCAGTTCTATATTTAACCAAACTTGCAAATCCTATTTTTTTTTTTGTACATTCATAAGATGTTTTGATTAGTAAAGTCTGCCTTGTTATAGAAGAAAGAGGTAAAATTAGCAACGGTTTATGAATGCTATCCAATAGAGCTGTTTATATTAGACTCTTAGCGCCCACTCAAGTTCTTTTTGTCACAAACCAGTATTTTTTTTTTTTTTTACATTGCCACAGACAAGACCAATGAAGTCATTAATTGCATATTCCAATGAACCATCATAAGAAAGCATCTGAAGATTTGTAAAAAAAAAAAAAAAAAAAAAAAAAAAAAAAAAAACTCTCAATGTAAAACTGATGCTGACGTTTCAATGATGTCGTTATGGCAATATCACAAACTGTTTATAAACTTCACTGAAAATTTATTAAGGCATAAATAGAACACCAAGTCATATAACAAATCAAATTAGACGATTTACCAGATTGGGTAGTGATAATGCTAATGAGCATATTCCATTATGTAAAGTATATTTTTTATAAATGTGGATACCAACACTATTAGAAGCCACAACAGTGCTTATAATTTAGAATTTTTGCAGTGAAAACGATTAAAAATATCAAGACATTAGTTTTCTGCAACATTGATAAATCAGTCCAATGTAGATCAATTGAAATTAGGACCAATATTACTTAGCATATATGCAAAGATAACACTGTGTATACAGCAACTGTTATATTTTGTTGAAATTCTTACAAAATGTCAAAATTCATCAGTTATAACCTTTGAAAAACTATTATGAATAGTCAGTGCAGAGTTACTTTCTCCTGTTAAGAAGTCATGACATTAAGAAAAAGATGTTTTCAATCAAAACAGAAATAATTGTTTACGATTATTCCAGTTCGAACAATATAAAGAGAATTTTTTTTAGAAATTTGGATTGTTCAGACTACTGTTCTCATCTTTGTTATTTTCACATTTCAGATGATGTAATCTTCAACTTTCTTCACGTGTCTCTTGGAACTCGGGGAACCTATAAGAAAAATTTCAAACTGAACTTTTTTATTAAGTAGATTGTTTTCATTCATCAGCCAGGTAGAAGTGTTAAATGACTTATCTTATAGCTATTGCCTGTAGTGAGAATTGAATCTTTAACTTCCACAGCATTGAGTATCAATCAGTTGTACGGGTTTGGCATAAACATTCCAGAGTTACATTGGCCAAAACGTGAAAATAACCAAAATGAGAAAGCTCAAATTATCCCACTAATACAAAACATAAATTATGGTTGGAAACAGTCAGCGCTTTATATACAAGATTATATTTGCAAGTACAGTCATTTTGTAAAATTAAATTAAGAAACAAGATTAAATCATACATTTTTTCTGACTTGAGTATATTCTGTCATGTGCTTGTTCGCCACATGGGGGGGGGGGAACAGAGGATGATGGACTCTGATCTTAACTCAAATTTTCACCAGAATCCTCTTGACCAAATTGTCTTAGCACTATGTTACCATCATCCCTACCACAGTGAGGAAGGGTTGGATTTTAGTGAGGTTGAGAGGGGGGGGGGCAGATTTACTTGGTGATGCAAAATATCTGTAAAATTGTGGTAAGACAAAATCTATTCCTAAAAATAACTTGAAACAAGAAATTCTGTTTTGAAATTTTAGAGATCAGAATAAATAATTTGTATTATTAGGACGACTTTTCTTATCATTTCGGTTGATCTAACGATTCTTCATGTACATTTTTTCAAAGTTGGAAATCTTAGATTGAACTTTTGAACCTGGAAAGTTCAAATATGTGAAACATGAACTGAAATTTGCTCTCCCACGAATTTCCTTATTCAACCTATTCAACAGCAGAACACATAGCTATTGTAAATAATTCATTATGATTTGCTATTAACCCCATTGCTAAAGTAAAGGGTTCATACCCCAACCCAAAATGGTTATTATACAGTATAAGTGAATGCAATAGACATAAACTAAATCTAACCTCAGTTGAGAAGATCCTATAATCCCTATTTGGTATCCATTACACCACTTTCGCTAGTTACACCCCATTTGAAAGAGGTTTCATTTGTTCCTAATTAACATCTAGACATGTTAAAAAAAAAAACAGACATACAATGAAGAAAATGGCCGTTCAATCATGTACAAGCAGAATTTTTCAAAACGTGGGATGCAATAAATCTTTATAATCTTATGCCCAGGTTTTATTACCCAGATAATAAAATATCCACTCAATTCACCCTCTTACACATTTAACCAGGTATTTGAGGAGGGGGTGGGATCATTCAATATTTTTACTTGTATTATTTGATTACTTGGATTTTGTTTAGATTATTTTACACGAAATCCTGTTTTTGTAAACGATCAAGTGAATACAAGTTACTAGGTTACAAACCAGGTTGGAGTTCTGTCAGTCCAACGGCATTTATTTCACTTAATACTTTAGGGATATGAATTCACATATCCTCCTGCCAGCTATGTATAAGAAAGTAGGTTTGATTAAACTCTCAAACTCTGTGTTGCAACTAGACTAGGAGAAGGAAAAATATCAGTTTTTTGTTTTGTTTTTTTTTTATTTCATCCTAAACTTCTTACGATAGGAATCAAACAATACCAGTTCCGGGGAGGAGTTGTTGTTGTTGATGATGATGATGATGATGCTGCAATTCTTGCCTCATTATAGACTCCAGTGTCGACACTCATCCATTATATTTTTAGATTGAAAGGAAGGGAAATTCATATACATCAAAAAAAAAAAAAAAAAAAAAAAATGCATTGTTTTTAACCTTGCAAACCTATTTCTTTATGTACGTAATTCTTAATTTCAAATATATGCAACGCTTCAAACACAGGTAATGTTCCTTTTATTCATTTTGCACGGCTAGCACAACATCCTGCTGATTACTATTTTTTGAAAATCATACCGTTATCAGACCTAGAGATTAACACACTCGCTCATAAAATTACACCATGCAGACCAGGTGGGGGGAAAAAAGACTTTCATTAATAAGGATGCATATCGAAATATCTGAATTAAACTAATGAATTTGTTTAGTCTTTCAAACCTATTCATTTATATATGTAATTCTTAATTTCAAATACATGCAACGCTTCAAACGTAGGTAATAGTTCTATAATAAATATTACATAGAAAAATGCGAGCATGAAAAGTAATATGGTTAAGATATAGAAAAATAAAAGGACTAGTTGTTAAACCTGGAAAAAAAAAAGAAGATATTCTAGTAAAAAATATAATAGATTTATAACTTAAAATATTGCAGCATTAAGAATTAAAAAAATTTTTTTAATGCTGCAATATTTTTAGTTATAAATTTATATTTTTTTACTAAAATATCTTGCGCTTTTCTTTTCTAGTTTTAAAAACTAATCCTTTTACTTTTCTAAGCTTAATCTTAACCATATTTCTTTTCATGCTCGCATTTTTCTATGAAACCTATGATTTTTCAAGGCTTTGCTTTGAAATAATATTTTCTTTTTTGTGTTTGTGGAACTGTCTTGTTTTCCTGCTTTCCAGCTGACTACAATATGATTGTCTTTAAGTCCAACGTAAACAAGTTTTTGATGAGCCGTTTTGACTCAAGCTAACAAATTTACCGAATTTCCATTATTAACTATTATTATATTGTCCAATTGACTACTGTACACTCTTTAACCCTTATCCTCGAGTGGTCTTTGGGCCTTGATAAGTGGTTATGCCTATGTAAAAAAAAAAAAAATGACTAAATAAAAAAAATCAAATAAAAGACATCAGTAAATAAACAGAAAGAAGGGACAAAAAAGAGAAACAGAATTAACAGGCAACGTCATAAGCAAAAGATTATCAGCCCTAGCACGGCAAAGAGCATCACTTTTGTATACTATATAACCCAAATAAGATGGCATGTGCACAACATTCCTGCTAGGATTTATGAAGGTGTCAACAACGAAAAAGTTGCTATGGTAACCAACAGCCAATCAGAAGAAACCATCTCTCACGTTCCTTACTTATTCTGAAGACTTTTGAACACCAGAAATTTTATAACTTTTGTTTTAATGAACAAAAATTGAAAAACTTTTATTTCAAAATATAGCTGAGAAGGGGACCTATGAACTGTAAAAATTGTTTGAAATTTAATCGCAAAATGAATGTGAGGTGAAGCTTTAAAACAGTTTTAAATGAGTAAAACTAATACTTAATTATATCGTGTTTGAATGATATACACACACTTTTTATTCATGTAGGCGTATTCTTTTATGAATGTTTACTGGTGAGAAGTCATTTTTATTCAAAATCATGTTCTTGGGCCATCATAAGAAAAAAAAAAGATGTAATTTTTAAATACTGCGTTCAAAATAAAATGATTTTGAAACAATTATAAATTTATTTTCAAAAGAATTTTTTCTTTTGGAATTACCTAAAAAGTTATTTTATAAGAACACATAGATATATAAGTAAAATAGTAACTGCATTCTATCTACATTTTTTATTGAGAGCTGTACTGTATTTAATATCTCTGAAACAGCTACATGGTAAACAGCTGATGATCCCAGTTTTCTATTTAATAATTTAGATGAAACCCCCCACTGTTATATAGCTGAATTCCCTTTTGTAATTGTAGACTTTCTAGCGGAAAGTCAGCTTATGTAAGTGCTAAATCTGTGAGATTTTGCATTCATTTTGTATTCCTCAGAATTCAAACTACATTTTAAAAATTTTCTTTTAGTATTTTTTAAATAAAATATTCAATCTTTTTAGATATATAATGTCTAAAAAAAGCTTATATATATGGAAATATTTTTTGTTGTTTTTTTAATTATATTTCACCTTTTATTCATACCAATCCTTAATTTAAGAAGCTCAATGTAATTACAGACCATATAACAAATAAATGATAAAAGTCTATATTCCAAATTTCAAGATGTAAACCATCTTACAATTTATTCCTTTAAGAACATCGACATTCGCAATTCTTGACAGCACCTGTTTCGTAGCGCAAAATCATTCATTTAATTACATCAATCAATGAATCTATTTGGAAAATTCAAAATGGCAAAATAAAAGATAAAATAAAAAGGTAATTGCAACTTCTCTCCAAATTTTTTAATATTTTTAGTCATGCCCAAATAGATTTTATTTTCTTTTAATGGATTCATAGTTGCTATTTCTTCTGATGACAAGGGTAGAATAGATTCATTGATTGATATAATAATTAAATGAATGATTTTGCGCTAGGAAACAGTTGCAAATGTCAACATAATTAAAAGAATAAATTGTAAGATGGTCAAGATCATGAAATTTGAAATATAGACTTGTCATTTATTTGTTATATATGCATGTATGTTTGTAAATAAGAGGCATATTAATTTTTGGACACAGGGTTGGGACACAGATAAAAAATACTTTTGAAATTATATGAATTGGTTAGGCTTGGAGGAAAAAAACTAGATCCAGTATCAAAAATATTTTTCTTCATGTGTTTTAAGGGAGGTGGTGTTTGATCAGCACTGCTGAGGAGCCATGATTTAATATACTGTTTTGTTTTTAAATCCCTGAAACAGTTTCATGGTAAACAACTGATAATCCCCTTAAGAACATTGGTACTATTGTTTGTTCATGTGAGTAAAACTATTCAGCGATGCAAGAAATTAATTGACTTATTGACAAAATTTTCCAACACAGGGCATTTTTTTTTTTAATAGTTTTAAAAGGTTTTGGTCACTGTGCACTGGTTGTCCAACCTCCAGAGGGTGTTTATTCTGAAAGCCGTTCTTAACATGGGAAGGTTAGGGGTGTTTATTCCAAAAAACATTTTCTTATTTTCAACCTCCCCATAATCAACATCTTAAAGATAAGTCTTCGGGTAGTCCTCCAGTGTACTTTCACCAAGGTTTTAAAGAAACTTCCGAGATTGTGTGTGTGTGTGTGTGTGTGTATATATATATCTAGCAGGAAGACTTTAATGATGGATCATACGTCATCCTACCAATACCATGTTTTTTTCTTTTTACATCTTTTAACATGCAATTTTTGCGCCAGCCCCAAGGATTGATTGGGTAGGGGTAAATGTTTTTAGAATGAAGTTCCTAATATCTCAACAAAATGATCCGTTTAACATTTTATTTTTTTTCCTTCTCAGCTTGTCTCAATATTTGCTTTTGCTTTATCAAATTAGCATCACTTCTCTATAATATAAATCTCACCTGTCTGTTTAAATGTATGTATGCATGTACGTTTGTATGTCTGCCTAAAACTTTCAGAGGCAACGGATTTTCACGAGATCAGTATAGTTTTGAAGCTTGACCCTTCAGACGACAAATATCGAAAAATTGGCTAAAAACATTAATTCCTTCACCCTCAACTGGCCACTTTTATACAGGGAAGAGGTCGCTTTTTTCGCCATATTATTTTTTTCGATTTAAATCTATGCCACTTACGATTTGGCGATGGGTACAATAGCAAAGACGTCACATTTTTTTGCTTTTTGTTTGCATGTTCTTTTCCTCCTTCGTGGAACAGGTTGAAGCCTGCATGCCTACTACGACTTTTTTTTTTTTTTTGCTCAACACACAACTCCAAACACCCGGGAAACGCCGGGCACCCAGACTAGTTTTATATAAAGTAGATTTTATAACTTATCTGGACAATGTGTAATTATGTCAGATTTCCACGTTTTCTTTCAATCAGTTGTATTAAAATTATGCAAGTTATTTACTAGTTTATTAAATTGAAAGTTGGACTTTACTAACCACAAGACTTTGGTTCAAATCATTCAGATTTCTTTCATAGAGTATAGTAAGTGGAGAATGAATATTCATCAACAAGAGAGTAACCAGTATTTGTTGAAAGTAAGATTATAAAAGAACCACGAAAAATGCACACACACACACACCTCTTAAAAGCCATGTCATTAGAGGTGGTGATGGTAGTGGTAGAAATAAGGTACCCAGTTTGGCCCCTTAACAGCCTGAATCAAACAAAGCAGTCAAAAGAAGTAAGGATACCAGGTGCAATAGAAAAGGAGACACAGAAGACCAATAACTAACAAGAGTAGTAGTAGTAGTCATGAATTGGAAAGGAATAAAGAAAAAAAAAGGGACTATGTCATTTTCTTTATTGAATAATATACACACATGCATGCACATGAATACCTAG